>NW_027532407.1:700599-750521 GCF_008692635.1 Crocuta crocuta
TTGAGTCTTTAGGAATTTATTTCAGAAGTTTTAAATTTAAAGTGTACACGTTAGGGGCACCTGGGTGGTTCAGTTGTTTAGGCATCTGCCTTCAACCCAGGTCATGATCTTGAAGTTCCTGAGTTCAAGCCCTACATCGGGCTCTGTGCTGACAGCTTGGAGCCTGGAGCCTGCTTTGGATTTTGTGTCTCCCTCTCTCTCTGCCCCTCCCCTACTCACACTCTGTCTCTCAAAAATAAACATTAAAAAATGTTTTAAAAAATAAAGTGTACATGTTATTTAGCATGCCATATTTACACTCAAGAACTTGTCAATTTGGGGCACCTGGGTGGCTCAGTCAGTTGGGTGGCTGACTTCAGCTCAGGCCATGATCTTACAGTTTGTGGGTTCGAGCCCTGCATCAGGCTCTGTGCTGACAGCTAGCTCAGAGCCTGGAGCCTGTTTCAGATTCCGTGTCTCCCTCTCTCTCTGACCCTCCCCTGCTCACGCTGTCTCTCTGTCTCAGAAATAAATAAAACATTAAAAAAAAAAAAAGAACTTGTCAATTTAATATATTAAGCTTGCCCTTTGGGAGATTAATTCCAGCAGATGGTAATAAAAGTGAGGACTCTGTGTTGCAATATGATATATAGATTTATTTTAAGGCTATGGGAAGAGTTAGTTTATTTGATAATTTCTTTGTAGTTTCTTTGTATGTTTCCCCAAACATAGAGCAAAATATTGGAAGGGGAAGAGCCTGACCCTAGCGATTTTTATCTGAATCCTCGTGGCTCCTGGCATCACTATTTCATTGGTGTCAGCCAATCTCTAGAGAGGAAGAAAAACAGAAGCAAAAACCAATTTCTTTCAGACACAATTAAGAACAACTTTTAAAAAATCTTAAGTTTACTCACAAGTCATATAGGACTATCCAGTAAATGGAGGAGAAAAGTTTAAAAAGCATTATTTTCCAACTGGAAGTGATTCTAAATGATAATGTGCCTAGTATCTTAGTGGGTGTGCCTGGTTGTCACAGTGAAATGGAGGATTCTACTGGCCTTTACTACGTGGCAGCTGAGAATGCTAAATTCCTGCAATGCACGGGACAGCTATTCACCATGAACTGCCCCACCTAAAATGTCACATTTGAGGGGATGCAAGGAGAAAATGTAGAAAAATATAGAAACAGATGAAGAGCAGAAAATTATCTCTTTCTGTTCATGATAAATCAAGCACACACACACACACATACACACAATACGCAATGATACATAATATCTGAATACCATTATTAAAATGGTAGGTCTGGTCAGTTGGATCATATCTGCACCCTGGAAAAAGAGAAAATCTCTTTCCTTTCCAATATCTAACAAGCACAACATTCAACAATGTTAAATTATGCCACAAATAAAACTCTCAAAACACTCCCCCAAACAGGAAAGTATAGGAAACATTCTCTTACCATAATGCAATAAAACTATCAATTACAGCACTAGGAAAAAATACACTTTGTGTTCTGAAAATTTTAAACCTGTCTCATACTTTTAGGGTCAAAAAAAGCAAAGCATCTAGAAAACAACTATATAAAAAAATTCATGGGAGACCTAAGTAGTGCTCAAAGAAGAATCCACAGACTTACTTTATTAATGAACAAGGAAGAATAAAAAAATCCATGAAGCATTCAAGTTAGGAAGTTAAAGAAAACAAAAACTACAGAAGGCAGAAAAAGGAATTGATATACATAGTACAAATTAATTGGAAGAAAGAAGAGTAGAGGATTAATAAATAAATCAAAAGGTGAGTACGTACATTGTTAGCTAATCAGATCAGGGGGGATGAGGAAGGAGGCTGATACAATTATAGAAAATCAGAAACAATAAGAGGAAAATAATGCTAATATAAAGGATATTTTAAAAATCATAACAGACTACTTAGTTCAAATAAATTTCAAAACTTGATGACAGAGATAATTTATAGAATATATGGTGTGCCAAACTGCATCCAGAAGAGCTAAAAGATGGAATTAGACAATTACCTTTTAAATAAAGGAAGTTGTTAAAATAGTTACCACCAAAACTGTGGACACACACACACACACACACACACACACACACACACACACAGCCTAGGTAGGTTCTTGGCACAACTTGCCAAAGCTTTAAAACACAGGTTAATTCTAATACCATTTAAAACTCTTCCAGTGTTTACAAGGCAATAGTAACATTGATCCTAAAACCTGACAGACTGCACCAAAAAGAAAATTATAGAGCAAACTCAGGAAGAGCAATGCAAAAATCTTACACTAAATATTGACAAACAGAATCTGATTTAAATAATAATGTGCCTGGCCAAATGGAATTTATTTGAGGAGTGTAAGAATAAAAAGTTAAGAAATAACAAGATCAAAAATTTCAGGAAAAAATCTGGTAGCACTAAATTCCTCACTATGATATTCAATGCCTTTTAGAGTATGATAGTTTTCATTTCCACATTAATGCCACCACTCCAATGACCATGCCATTCAGTCTCCTGCGTACTTATGCCATTTTCCATTTCTTGACTTCTGCCAACTTTGCATTGGTGTTTGAAATGTCATGAGCCCAAAGTTGCTTCCAGTTCTAAATATCCTACCTACCCATCAAAACCAAATTTAAATATTAACTCATAAGCAAAGCTTCCTTGATTCTCCTCACAATCAGAAATTTCTCTCCTTTTACAGAAAAATTGAAAAGCTTTCTCCCTCTCTCATATAAGCACTTGCCACAGTTAAGCCTATATTACAGGTATCTCTGCAAAGCACTACTTCTCCTATTAGTCTAGAAACTTTTTTGAGGGTAGGCACCATGCCTTAATGCATCTCTGTGTTCCGATCACTGCAAGCACAGGTCCTTACATACTTTCACATTTCGGTGTGTACCAACACAAAAATCCAGGATATGAAAGCAGAAGCAAGTTGAAGACTTAGGAGTGATGGCTTTCCTTAAAATGTTACTGCATGTGCGCAGAATAAAAAGTTCGATTCTGAACGTCAGCAGGGCAGTAGCCATGCCAGCCCCACCATCATCCTGCAGCCGGAATCATGGCAGCATGAAATGCGCTCCGGCTCCAGTCTGAGAAACTCTGATTACCCTCAGCCAGCCAGCCAGCTGACAGTAACAGCTATTGCAGAAGCCAAAAAGCAGCTAGAAGCATCAAAGCAGGTCATGGAGGTGGCAGTGAAGTAAAGAGGTCAGGTTTCATTAGGAATCAATGGTCTCATTAGGTTGTTGGTTTGAAAGCAATCCTTCACAGACACACACACACACACACACACACACACACACCACTACACACATGCATCCTCTTCATATTTCATTTCCACGAATTCCAAACATTAACCTGTGTTCTAAAATTTCACTGAAAACGTACAAGCTTGTGAGACAGTCACAATGTCAAGTTTCAAAACGTATGTGTAATTTGTTATGTGCAGTGGGGTCAACAGTCCTATCAAAATTGCACCAGAAGGTTTGCTAAGAACGGAATATTAAACAGAGCAGAGACTATGGGATTTAACGTGAGAAACTGACATTAAGCTCGAATGGCACAAAAGGGCCATATCCCCACCACTGTTGATAGACTTTTTGAGACCTGGACTTTCAATATAAACCTGTTATTCTGGGTATAATTACAAAAGCAATGAAATCCAATGAAATGACAAATTTCTGGTTCATCACAAGAACAAAAGTTACAGTTTATTATAGGGGCGCCTGGGTGGCTCAGTCAGTTAAAAGTTACAGTTTATTTTAAGACCACGTAAAACAAAGAAGTTGACAGAGTGGACACTTCCCTGGCGGGGAAATCTAGGAGTTGTTTTTTGTTTGTCCTGCCCCTCATGTTGCCCCATCCCTCCTTCAGATGTTTGAGATGTCTGCCCTTGGTTTTCCTACTTCTCTGATGACGCTTCATCTCTGCAGGCCCTCCATCTGCCCTGATATCTCAGTGGTGGCCATCAGGCCTCGGTAACTCCACTCTCGTCTCATCCCACACTGCCCACTTTGCCATCTCAGAGCTCACTACTATTCACAGCTTCAACGCTAAATGAAAATCAAAGTCTTAGGTCACCAAAATCTATCTCCAGATAAGAATCATATACCTAAATGTCCCCAGTTTATCAGCTTCAGATGCATAAACTGTACTCATTTTGTGGTTGTTGGTTTTCTTTTGTTTCAAGTTTTTATTTAAATTTGAGTTAGTTAACACATAGGATAATATTGGTTTCAGCAGTAGAATTTAGTAATTCATCACTTACAGACAACACCCAGCACTCATCATAACATGTGCCCTCCTTAATGCCCATCACGCATTTAGCCCATTCCCTATCCATTTCCCCTCCAGCAACCCTCAGTTTGTTCTCTTTAGTTAAGATGCTCTTATGGCTTGCCTCCCTCTCTTCTTCTCTCTCTTCCCCTATATTCATCTGTTTTGTTTCTTAAATTCCACATATGAGTGAAATCATAGGGTATTTGTCTTTCTCTGATTTATTTTGCTTAGCACAACACACTCTAGATCCATCCACGTCATTATAAATGGCAAGATTTCATTCTTTTTGATGGCTGAGTAATAGTCCATTGTGTGTATACACACACACACACACACACACACACACACACACAACACACACCACATCTTTATTATCCATTTATCAGTTGTTTCTCCATCAAACCTGGGAGAGGTGGAAGAAAGGTGGTCTTCCAAAGATGTCCATGTCCTAATTTCCAGAGCCTTTGGTAATGTTACTTTACATGGCAAAAGGTTTGCAGATATAACTTAATTGAGGGTCTTGAGATTATCCGAGGGATCCAGGTAGATCAAGGTAGTCACTGTTAGTGCTTCTAAGAGTCTATGTTAGAGTGATTTCATGAGAAATACTTGGCTGGCCATTGCTGGTTTTGAAGATGGAAGGGAACCATGAAGCAAAGAATATAAAGGGCCCCTCTGAGCTGGTGGAAGCAGGGACGATTCTCCTCTAGAGAAGGAGGGAGTACAGCCATGCTGTGCTGATTCTTTGATTCAACCCAAATAAACCCATTTCAGACTTACTATGTCCAGAACTGTAAGATGACAGTTTTGTTATTGTTTTAAGCCACTAAGTTTGTGGTCATTTGTCACAGCAACAATAAGATACTAATACCACCAATTCTCTCAATGACCACTCTGCCACATAACTTGCCAAGACCTATTGATCCTTCCTCCTAAATTCTTTATGGCCCTTCCACCCCATCTGTTCTTATCTCCATGGGTACTCCCCAAGAGGGAAATGCATTGTGAGTCTTCACTGCTCTTCCTGTGACTACTCAGGCAGAGCTGAGTAGACTACCTCCCCCCGTTTTAAGTCAGGCAATGTCAGTCTTCAAATTGTCCCCAGAAGATCTGAAAAGAAACAAATCCAATAGTCTCAAGCCGAATGGATCACTATTGACAACAGAATGATAATAAGTTTCTTTATCTGAAAAAAGTGCCTTCATATAGTGACAGCCACCGAACCATCCAATTTTAATCTCTGCCCTCTGTCCAAACTTGGTGCCCACCCAGCATCCCATGCATACATGGTGCTTCATCTTTACTCTGAACAATTTTCTCTCAGTACCTGTCTCACTGGCAAACTCCTACATATCTTTCAATGTTGAATCAATTGTGTTGGCAGTCTCTCAAGAGTGAGATCCTTAAAGGCTGGGACCTCTCCATCTCTCTCTCTCCACAGTGCCTAGCCCAGCCCTCACTCTCAGCAAACAGCGGGACAGGTTTTCCCTTCTCATGACCTCTAGCATAAAGATAGACTCTATCTTTCTCCTAGTTTGGGGATGACGTTGGAATTACTTTGAGAATTAACCCAGCAAGACAACATACTCATATTTTCAAGGAGCAGGGGCTAGGTTTGAGAATTGGTACTAGGACAACCAGCCCTGGCATCATGGCCACTTCTTCTAGCTAAGAACTTCACCTTGAAAGACAGATTTAGGACAAGAGTCACCTATGAGTCCCAATTCCGCTACAGATAAAAAGTGGCTCAAAATCACTCTCATGTCACCCCTTTGCTCTCCCTTCTTGGTTATAGGGAATTTCACTTTCAGTTTTCGGCCAAGTAAATTTTTGTACTTTCAAATCATTTCGTTTCTTTACTCTGGCCCATCTCCAATTTCCCAATATTATGTTTAAAATATGGAGATGAAAATTAGACTCAAATATGGGCTTTATCAATGTTGAACACTGTGCGTGGAGTATTTTATGATTCTTGTGTGTTACATTATGGTTAATGCAACCCCAGACCATGCTCTCCTCTTGGATAACAGCCCTGTATTGCTGACTCATATCCCTGAGTGACAGGGTGAGAATGGCTTTTTACCTGCAGAATACCTGCCTGTCAATTCCATTCTTTATGATGGCTAGGATAATCTATCACTATTTTTCCCCCAGAAATATAAAAACTGCACCCTTCTATAAAGAACTGTCTAATGCACTGGCAGTATAGCTCATCTTGACTTGATGTTCCAATCTATAATTGGAACCATTAGACTTAAATCAAAGCCTCCCAAAGTTCTCGAGCCATTTTCTTCATTTTTAAAGACATGTTGTTATATTTATGTAACAATTTAATTCAAAATTTAAAAAAAAATACACACTATTCTTTAACTGTCAGTTTAGAAGCTATACTTTATTTTAGAAGCCATAAACATTAGAAATAATGATTTAGACTGGTCATGTGGAAATGGTTCCAGGGGCTAGCCTCTGATTCCATTAACTTCTGTGCATTTTTTTCTTTTAAATCTACAATGAGAAAGACACAGTTAAGAGCAGAGGGTGCTTTTTAAGTTAATCTGCCTTTCTGATAAAGCAATGGAAACAGAGGCTCAAATTATTTTTCTGAAGTAAAATGGGACAAGATAAACAAAATATTTCATCTCTAATTGGCTCCTGGGGAAAAAAAATCTCAATGCAGATTAAGTATGTTTCTATTAATTTAAGTAAATTAGCTCATTTTACTTTCTCACACTGATGTGATAAAATGGAAGCATGCACACTTAAAACCTTTTTTTGACATGCTTTAAAGATAGATTTAATATCATCTCATTAAAACAAGATGTATAAATAAATGAGTGGATTTGCAGTGGAAAAATCTAAATCACAATCTTAGCTCACTTGTTCACTATCAGATCAAAAAAAGTCACATTACCCCTCTGGATCTCCATTCCTTGTATTCAGTAATGGCAATTAGTAATCACATTCAGTAATATTCACACCTTGTCTTACTTCCTCTCTTGTGAGTATGGCTGAGAAATCCACAATACACTTAAAAGAATAAAGAATAAGATCAAAATACAAAGCTGCAATGGGGGCCAGTACTACCTGTAGAAAAGGAGCTGGCACTCCAATGTAGAAAAAGTAGAAAATTTGAAGCTGAAAGTTTTACTTGCCCCTGCCTCCTTTTCTAGGGTTTCTGAGCTACAGTTTCCATCGGTACATCAGGCTGATGGTACCCATTTTGAGAATCTGTTCTTACAGTGGAAATGCTAATCAGAATCTTAAACAAATAAATGATTAAAAAACAGGGCTACTCTAGTGATGCAGATGTGTGGATGGAGGGTCTTGCTCACTCTAGCTCAGTCTTAGATCCACACCGTAAAATCTTAAAACCAACAAACCAACAAGGTTGTTTCCAATACTACAGTCTCAGTGTATCTTAACTTTGTGCACTTGCCCAATGTGGGAAGAGAAAGTGGTATTTTAAAGGCAAAGAGCACTAAGTCAGACTTGTATTTCCAACTGTTTCTGGACTAAATATTCAGGAAAGCCATCCTGTCAAAAACGCCTACATGTCGGATAAATTATATCTAGCTTACATGTAAACACATTGCTGAGCTCTCCAGAAAAAAACGGAAGCTACCAAAAACTGGGGCCCACAAACTAATCCTAATGGTAAGAAAACCCTGAACCTAAGGCTTCCCTGAGGACAAGTGACTGCACCAGGCACTCAGAGTTTATATATTAATGGGAGAAAAAGAGGGCCATTAACCCTGAGACTCCCAAATTCAACTTGTACTTGAAGAAATCTCACTCTCAGTATGTGTGAGCTCTAGAAGCTAAAAACCTGCTTCAGAGGAAACGGAAGCCTGTCTGTCCTGCCTGTTCCCAGGATAAAAACTGTAATAATGAAGATAACAAAGTAATAGTCTTCCCTTAAAATCTATACCAGGAGACTACATCTCACATGAATGTGGTGTTCAAATTTACACTACTTGGGCTGTCAGGAAAACCACAGGCCAAATAATTAAATAACAGCTGTCCTAGGCACTCTCTGATGCCCAGCTGAAGAACAGGCAAGCCTGCTCTGGACTAAACTGGCATTTAATTATCATTATTGGCTTTCGTCATCTCAGGCCGCCATAACAAAATATCACAGACTGGGTGGCTTATACAACTAAAACTCATGTTCTCACAGGTCTAGAACCTGGAAATCTTAGATCAGGATGTCAGGATGGTTGTGTTCTGATGAGGTATTGTGTCATTGTGTCATTACATGGTGAGGAGAGAGACAGAGATCTCTTCTTCCTCTTTTTATAAGGCTACAGTCCTATCTGGTTAGTGCCGCACCTTTAATACCCAATTTAACTTTAATTACCTCCTAAAGATCCTATCCCAGATACAGTTACACTGGGGGTTAGAACCTCAACATACAAATGGGGGAGCACATAATTCATTCCTTAGCACTTAATATCATTTCTCATAGTTCCCACAGATTAAGTTCAGCCAAATATGAGCTCATAATCAATTATTACAAAATGAAGATAAGGATCCAAGCCACCATGGGTACCAGTCAGAAGCACCATCAAGTCAGAAGTTTAAAACTTCAGTGGCCTCAAATATTAGCATTATCTGATACAGAATATAAAAGAGTTATGTTCCAAATGGCTAAAGATATAAAAAACAAAACACTTTTTAGGAGAGAGAAAAAAAAAAGAATACTATCAAAAAACATTCCATCAGACTTAAAAAATAGATGTTTTTGGAAATTAAAAAGGAAAATTTTTTTAAATTAAAAACTCAGTGATACTTGATACCACAAATTAGAACACTACTGGAAGGAAAAACTCAGAGGGACAGAAGGTAGACTTGACAGATCAAGCCAGATTACAGTGCAATGTGACAAAGAACATGGAAAATGTGAAAGAGAGGTTATGAGACACAGATAATAGAAAATGACAAGAAATACATTACAATCTAAAGTTTCTTGATCCAAAGGTACCATAAAGAAAGTGAAGGGTCAACACACAAACTTGGTGAAGGAAAAATCCACAAAGATTTTTAGTTGCGATATACAGAGAATTCTTCTTGACCAAGAGATAAATAACCCAACAGAGAAATGGGCAAATGTCTGAAACAGGTATTTCAAAGAGGAAGAAACACAAATTACCATTAAACCTAAGAATAGGTACTCAAATAGTAACTAGAGAAATATAAATGTAAACCATGAGATATTAGTTAATACCCAAGATTGGTGAGGTGGAAGGGATTAGAAATCCTGTAATTTCCAGGGGCACCTGGGTGGCTCAGTCGGTTAAGCGTCCAACTTCGGCTCAGGGCATGATCTCATGGTTCCTGGGTTCAAGCCCCACGTCGGGCTCTGTGCTGACAACTAGCTGAGAGCCTGGAGCCTGTTTTGGATTCCGTATCTCCCTCTCTCTCTCACCCTCCCCTGCTCACACTGTCTCTCTCTCTCTCAGAAATAAATA
This sequence comes from Crocuta crocuta, assembly GCF_008692635.1. Lineage (NCBI taxonomy): Eukaryota > Metazoa > Chordata > Mammalia > Carnivora > Hyaenidae > Crocuta > Crocuta crocuta. The sequence continues at coordinate 710,346 of NW_027532407.1, forward strand.
AAAACATTAAAAAAAAATAAAAGAAAACCTGTAGTTTCCAAAGTTGACAAGAATGCAGAGCATTGACAAGTACTGGGAATTTAAATTTGTACAACCACTTTAGAAAACAATTTGGCATTACATTTGAAGATGCACATGGCCACTGACTGATCATTTCAACTGATTAAGTATATTTCCCAAGAAAACACTTAAACATATGAAGTGGACTTGAGAAAGGTCAAAGGTCTTAGCAGCATCATTGTTTATTAAAGCAATAAATAAATAAATAAATAAATAAAAGAACCAAAGAAAGAAAGAAAATCCAATTATGAGGAACTCAAATGAAGTCCATCAAAAGATCATCAAAAACTTTTGGAATAGTCATACAATAGACTATTTCACAGCAGTGAAAATTAATGAATTGTAGCTACACTAATCAACATGGATATATCTCGGAAAAATAATGAGTTAAAAAAACAGAGAATGACTCAACATAAACTCATATAACCTAAGATAATGTGTGCAGATGCGTGCATGTGGAGTAAAATCCTACGACAGAACACTATAAACACAAAAGAGTGGTTTGATGAGAAAGAGAGGTGAGAGAAGGGGGGATACGAGGAGTTTGATTTCTTGCTGATATTCCATGTCTTCAGCTGAGTGGCACACGCACAAATATTGTTTCATTCTTTTTTCATAATGTAAATATATGTTATGTATTTTTCATTAGATGTATAAAATATTTCATTAAAATTCTAAAAAGGGCATTGTGGAAGTGAGTTAGCAGCCAACTCTGACCAAATCTGGGGGCCTGAGGAGGTATGTCTCTGCTTCCCTCCCTCCCGTGTCTTTTCTCAACCTTAAAGGCACATCTAATAGGTTCCACCCACAAATCTTGCTAAAGGATTATGTGATAATCATGGTTTGTGCTAATAAAAGTTTGAGGTAACTCTTCCAAGGGAACCTTTGAAGTAAAAAGACCAGCTTAGGCTTTGAAGCACTCCCCATCACCTGCCCATCTGCCCGGAGGCAGCCTTCCCTCAGCAGCTGCCCCCACACCAGGCTCCCAGTGGAGGGGACTTCAGGATTGGCCTGTGGACCACTTCAAACAGCTTCTTGGAGCTGCTTCAAGGTGGCTAATTACTCCTAATTATCACAACACTCTTGTATATATTTTTTATAGTGTATGGTCGGTAAATTTTTAGTAATTTATTTTAGTGGAGAAAAATGTGACTTGAACATCTTTTTGACTAGCTACAAAATATGAAAGGACTTCGAGAAAGTGTAGCGGTCTAGCTTCTTGTAATTTGATTACCATTTAAACATAGTGACTTTCTGGGGACATCGGGGTGGCTCAGTCGGTTAAGTGTCCAACGTGGGCTCAGGTCATGATCTGGCAGTTTGTGAGTTCGAACCGCGCGTCGGTCTCTGTGCTGACAGCTCTGTGTCTCCCTCTCTCAGCCCCTCCCCTCCTTGTGTTCTCTCTTTCTCTCTCAAAGATAAATAAGTAAACATTTTAAAAAATAAACATAGTGGCTTCTGAATTCAAGGCCTTTGTTATTGTAAGTCAGCTAATCAATGTTTCCTGAAACATTCAATCTTTAAAACATAACTCAGTGTATATGCAGTAATTTAAAATCTTCAGCATTGTGGTCAGGTAAGAAAAAAATGTGTGATCAATTTATGGGAACATTCATGTGGTCTTATTCACAGATGCTTTAAAATAAAACTATCATTGCACTTTTTAAAATAAAAACAAATTCACACAGAATGGAAAAAGAAATCCTAGGGAAATTACCTTAAGGACAGGCTATTTGATTTATGCTTGACTAATTTTTATATTTAATAGGATATCAATATCGATTGCTATGTGACTTATATTAATTAATCAAAATTAGTTTGGTTGGATTTTCATTTTTATATTAGAATGCAAAACTTAATGGTATAGATTTTTCTGCAAATACAATCTTAATGAAATATATTATGGAAGGAAGGAAGGAAGGGAGGGAGGGAGGGAGGGAGGGAAAAGAAGGAAGAAATTAATAAGACTTTTGCTAACGACAGCCTACATGATTCAACTAAGTCAGCTTGCGCATTGATATCTGCCAGACTGCTATCCTCCTCTGTGGTGGATGGGTCCTAGAAACACTAATGTTTATCATAAGCTCACCTAAAGTCAAATTTGGATCTGATGAAGTCAATGATTATTCAACATTCTGAAAACTGATCTCCAGCAGAAGTTGCCAGTAATGATTTCTTTGCCAGGTAATCATATAAAAACAATTTCAGAAACCTTTGAAGTTTTATTTAATATTCTGTATCATCAAAGTTTTCAAATAGCATCAGTAGCTATCATAATAATTATTCAGTAACAATTTTTGGCTAGCGTTTTCATACATTAATGGAATAAAAGCCAACTAATTCCAAGAATTGCTAGTATAAAATTTTTGCTAATAATTACTTTAGAGGAGAATAACAGTCTAGGGTCTGATAGAGACTGCGTCCTAGAATGACTTCCAGGAAGTTTATCTATCTTCTTGGAGCTTTTGTGGACTATTTCATTGGCAACAAAGAGATTCTACTGTTTTGTCCAAAACGCATGCTCGGGTCTACACACAACCAGGGAGAGGGACCAAAATGAAGAAATGATTCCTTAGCCTTACCTTCTGGTGGGGTCTGAAATAAAATTCTTCAGGGATTGGGTGAGTGGGGAGAGTGGGAGTCTGAGATTGCAGGAGGAAGTCCCTTCTGTATCTGGGGTAGCTACAAATTCCCCACCTTTGCTCTCCTGGTTCCCCTGCCAGTAAAGAAAGTGTTAAAATAAAACAGAAGAATAAGCCTCCCCACAGCTTACCTGGAAGGTGAAGGGAAATGAGGAGTTGCTACAGAAAGTGCTCCCCATTCAGCAGGAGTCAGAGGAGGGGGCCCCTCACCCATGAGGACCCGCGTGGATTTGTAATTCTGCTGCTGACCTCCACTGAAACAATTCATCAGGCTTCTCTCAGGAGGAGGCTTTGGACTACTTAAAACTCAATTCATAGTGAGGTGCTCAGTAAATATTAGTTTTCTTAATTCTTCCTCCTTCTACCGTCAAATCAATGATCAGTTTTGCACAGAGGAAGCTGAGTGACCGAAACTGGCATTTCACCTAATTGAATCCACTTGGGTTTTTGGACTGGAGTCCTCTACAAGGTCAGACAGTAGTTGTACCTCGGTATGACCTATTCTCTATTATACAGCCCCATCCACACCATGCCCTATTTGCGCTTGGGTGGATGAAAGTGTGTGGAATTGCAAAGAAAGAGGGCAGAAGACACTCTCCCAAGATGCACTATATAATCTGCTCCTTCAGACATCTCTCCTCCCTTTGCAACCTGCAATGCGGTATCCAGAAGTGTGGCACAATTCCTGGAATAGGGGATTTTGAATGTCAGCGAGTGGGATGGCAGTGATGAAAACAGCAACTGGCCTGGCTCTACAAACAGAGGTCATGTACTTCTCACGTGCACTGCTAGCTACACTGCACCTATCTGGGGTTACTAGTATGAATACAGATTAAGCTGTATACACACACACACACACACACACACTCTCTCTCTCTCTCTTTCTCTCTTTCTCTCTCTCTCTCTCTCTTCCTCAAGTGTTTGAAAACGATAGGAAACAATTCCTGAATTATCCGTTTGTTTATTTAGTACTTTAGTTCAAAAGGCTAATTAGTATTTTTGTTTAAGTTGCAGGAAGAGGGGGCTGAAGTTGACACAGGACCCACAGCATCTTATCTTTGGCTTATATAGTAGGTGGTTAGGATATACCAGGCACTGTCCTGTCTTCCGTTTACTATCTCACTGGATTTTCATCACAACCTTGGGCAGTAGGTGCTAGCGTGTCCATTTTACAAATGAAGAAACAAATGTCATGAGAATTTAGATAACAACCCATGATCCCACACCTATTAGTAGAGCCAACGTTCAAACTCAGGCCTGACTCCAAATCCTATACTGAAGATTAAAGCACTATTCATTGGGAAATGGCGCATGTGGTGGACATGGAGGTGCCCATCTCCCTTTAAGAGAAACTGCTGCAGGGATAGACAGTTGCTATACCTTTGCATGCACCATGGCTTTCCTCGGAGACCACAGTCCTCTGGGGCTGAGCATAGTGGGGTACCAGCCATTCCTACCAGACCCAGGACTGGCTCTAAAGCTCTAAAGCTACTATCCAATTTGGTAGCCATTAGGCGCATGTGGCTTCTGAACACTCAAAATGTGGGTAGTGTCACTAAATAACTGAATATTTATTTTTACTTTATCTTATTTAATTTAAATCTAAGTAGTCCCAAGTGGCTCTTAGCTACCACGCTAGGCAGCACAAACACAGAACATTTCTGCTATGGGAAGGACAACTCTTGCTTAAGGAGATCATCAGGGTGAACTCTGTGCAGATCCAAAGGAGAGGTAAAAACAGACTTACCTCAGAGGCACTTCCTTTTGAGACAGTTGTCTCAGAAGGAGCAGTGGACAGTAGGAAGGCTGTCAGAAGAAGGGCTCGGGTGATCCATCAGGAAGGTGGGGGACATAGATCTTAGATGACTCAGAGACACCCCACCCTCTCTGGGGCTGGACCCACAGCTGGGGAAAAAGTGGTGCCACAGAAAGGGGAGTGGCAGTCCCAGGTCAGAATGGGGCTTGGTGGACAGGATTTTATGTTGCTATTGAGTGTTTGGAAACACTAGGGCCCAGATGAGCAAAGGTCTGGGAAGAATGGAGTTTTATAGAATAATGCCCGGTAGGACATTATTTATAGTTTTCTCCTTTCCAGTTTCTCCTATGCTGTTCTTTCTCCTTGATCATCTGACTCTAATTTCCTTATTAAAAAAAAAAAACCAACTTATTCTCCCTCTTTTTCTTTTACCCTCCAGTCACCAGAAACAAAATATATAACTGCAATAAATATTTTATTTCTTCCATGTATTAGACTTTTATGTTCATTGTTCTTCACACAGATTAATTGAACATTAGAATTTTTCTTTCTCAAAAAGAGCTAACTGCTCTTTTAACATGCATTATGGCCCTCAGTTAGCATTCCTTTATAGGGTCACTGGGTCAATGCAAGGGGAGGCTACACTTTACCTTCATCAGAGGTATTTTCATTGGAAAATATAGGCTAACATTAGCTTTCTTGTATAAAATAAAAATATAACACTAGTGAAAATCAAATATACTTATAAAATATGCATATAAAATTTCACTTATTGAAGAGCTATCATCAAGAAAAAGGTCTTTTCTTTTACAAAAAAATTTATTTAATGTTTATTTATTTTTGAGAGAGAAAGAGAGAGACAGAGCATGAGTGGAAGAGGGGTAGAGAACTAGGGAGACACAGAATCTGAAGTAGGCTCCAGGCTCTGAGCTGTTAGCACAGAGCCCGATGTGGGGCTTGAACCCACAAACCATGAGGTAATGACTTGAGCAGAAGTTGGACACTCAACTGAATGGGCCACCCAGGTACCCTGCCTGGCAAAGGTCTTTTCTTAAAACAATCAATTTCAGGAGCTTCTTGCAAATTAGTGTCTGTTTTATTCTTTACGGTAGCCTGAAGGGGTACTCACGCTGGGACACAAGAAAATAAGAGATTCCTATTGACGATTTTAAACTCTGTAGTCTCAATGACCAGATATGATCTTATTAAAGGGCTCTGTGAATTCTTTTTCAGGATGTGTGGAATTAATCAATTCATCTGGAAGGGCAAGGAGGTATTCATATACAACTTGAAAACACAGACTTCAGAAACACAGATGTTCTATCAAATCTTCATCGGCATACTCTTAGCTAAATTCAACTTCTGAGATTTAAAAAGATTTTCTAAACTGTTAAGGACAAATAAATAAATAAATAAAAATGACATTATACATTCGCATCTGGCTCTGTCACCATTTAGGGCTTGCTATTACAAACCTCAAACACATGGGTAGGGGGACAGGATCTATTTGGGAGCCCTTGGCCACCATGAGAACTAAAGTGCACGGTCTCTCAAACTGTTCAATCTCTGCTCATCTACTTTTGATACCACCGCCATTGCCTAGAGTGGGCACCATTTTGAAACACCAGTCATCATAGTAAGTAATATTTATGTGCGGAATGTAAGTTCCCAGGGAATGCTTCTCTTGCTTCTGCACGACTTTAATACTATGGGTAAGACAAATCCCTTGTATTTGCAGCAATGCAGTTAAAATAATTTGGATTTGATGGCTTTTTTACATGGAAGTCTTCTATTTCTGCATTAAGATATAGCTCCTAGTGAAAAAGTCTTAATGAAAATGGTGAAAATTCTCCACCATTATTTTTCCTACAAAGAAGCAAGCCTTCCTTCTAGATGTTCAAAATTTTATCAACACTTTAAATGGCATAGAATATGGACAATACTAATTATAGCTTCCATGAATTAATGTTTCCTGTACATTGAATGTATAATGCACCTTGGACACATAGCACTTTTCATTTATTCTTCAACACTACCTGTAAACTGGGGGCGCCTGGGTGGCTCAGTCAGTTAAGTGTCTGGCTCTTGGTTTCAGCCTCTTGGGTTTGTGAGTTCAAGCCCTGCGCTGGGCTCCAAGCTGACTACAAAGCCCGCTTGGAATTCTCTCTCTCCCTTTTCTCCCCCCACTTGCTTGGCTAGCTCTCACACCTTCACTTTCTCTCTCTCTCAAAATAAATAAACTTAAAAAAAACTACCTACTTAATTCAGTATTATTATTTAGACTTCACAGTTTTGGAAACCAGACTATGGAGAAAGGTACAACATTCATTCCAGAAATATTTATGAAGTTCTTTGTGGCAGGCTCTGTGCTAGGCACTAGGAATATAATGGTATGAAGCATTATATCATATCCCTACCTTCAGGGGGCTTATCATTCATGGGCGAGACTTGCCTTATCCAAAGGGGAACAAACAGCTAGGGACAGACGCAGGCAGAAACAGAATCTGAGTCTGACCTCAAAACAACACACAAAATCTCAGGTCTGAATGATTTCTATACCAAGAGCCTTGGAGCCATCTTTGACTCACCTCTTCCTGTCACACTATATGTCCAATCAGCCTGCAAATCATGTTGGCTTTAACACACAGTAACTCCAGAATGTGACCACATCTAACCACCCTGGTCTAAATAACCACCATCTCTCACCTGAACTATTCCATGAGCTCCCAAAGAATCTCCCGGCATCTAGCCCTTTCTCCATTTATTCTCAAGATAGCAGCCATCTGGGACTTACTTAAATGTGTAGTCACACCACATCACCCTTCTACTCAAGACCCACTGAAGTTTCACGTGTCATTCAGAGAAAGAGCAAAATCCTTACAGTGCACTGCAGGCCTGACTCAGGGTGCGTCCCTCTCACTTCATCTCCTGCCCCTCACTAGCCCTGCTCACTGCCGTCTGGACACATGGGCCTCAGAGCTTCCCCTTCAAATGTGGCTGGTGCCTTCTCACTTCATAATCTCATTTCCCGAGGCCTGGAACTTGCTCTCCTAGGTATCTGCCTCACTTCCTCTGGCCGTTACCAAAGTGTTCCTATCTCCATAAGGCTTTGTCTGATCACCATATTTATGATTGTAACCCTCCCCTAACATTCCTTATTCTTCCCTGCCTTATTATCCTCCGTAGTACATATCGCCGTCTGACATGTTACATATTCCACTTATCTTGTTTATTGGCTACCTCTTCAGCTCTTCCTAGCTCTAGACAGTCTGAAATGAGACACTAATAATTAGGCCTTCTTTCCCCCAGGAAGCCAAAAGACTAGCCCAGCACTCCCTTCCTATAAATATATGCCCCCTCCCCCCCCCAATAAACTTCATGAAGCAGAGATTTTGTCTATTTTGCTCAGTGCTTTCTCCACATGACCTATAGTGCTTGGCACATTGCAGAGCTAAAAATTTGTTGAATGAAGTAATGTTTTACTGAATCTCCTATATTCAAGCAGATTGAAAGAGCACCAACACTCCAAAACACTATTTCCAGAACCATTATAAACACATTTGTGGTTGAAAAAAGCCTGGCCATTTCCCTGAGCCTGCTTCATCTGCTCCTAACGGGGACTCCTCTCCACCTGCACGGTTCATGAGCAGAAGATACAGGCACTGCCAGGGAACCTTCGTCTCCGGAAAGACTTCCGACTGACAAAAGGCAAATGGTAAATTGCAAAGAAAGCATGACGCAGCTGGTTTTCATTTTCACTGTAATTTGTTAAAACAAGTATTAAATTACAGGTGATGTGGTGTGCTATGTATAAAATTGTAGGAAAGGGCTTGAGCCCCTTTAAAATATACTGTTTAGAATGTTGAAACTTTGTCTTAGGATTCCAGGAGTAGTTCAACACGAGTTCTGAAGGAAACCCCAAGCTGTAAGGATCTACAGAGGAAAAATGCTTTTCTCTCTCTTACACCAAGGATAGCTCTGCAGTAAGTAAAAACGTTGCTGTTAGAAAGGGGACACTGCTGACCCACTTAAAAGTGTTAATAGGATCTTAACTAGGTTTAAGCGAAAGTACTCGAGTGTTAGTGAGCTTACTGAATACCAGGAAGGCGGGCAGGTTTCTGTTGAGAGGATGGGAGAGTCTGTAACAAGGATAATAAAGTCAAGGCATTGGACTAACAGGGACAAGAGCATACAGTCTGTGCTATTGTGCAGAGAAGTTCCCTTCTTATAAAAAAACACTTCTTTCCCCTCACCTTGGAGTTACCAATATATTCTAAATGACTAATCTGTAACTCTATATAACTTATTAGTAAGATGTTCCTTATAATGTACCTTACTTTTCAACCAGTATCAGTGCTAATAAGTTAAAATATCCTTGGCAGCAAAGCAACTAAAGGTTGGTCTGGTCACAGAGAGGACTCTGGCCTGATACACGTATAGCACTTTGAAATCCCTCAGATGCATCAGGCATACTATTTCATACAATCTGACCAATAATTCTGTAGGGAAGGGACTACAATACTCATTTCATAATTATGCAAACTGAAGTGCAAGGTGGTTACGTTTGCCATCAGTGAGGGCAAATGTAGCCACTGACATCCTAGTTCACCGACTCAAAAACCTACTGCTGTTGGGGCACCTGGATGGGTCCAGTCGGTTAAGTGACTGACTTCAGCTCAGTCACAGTCTCACAGTTCATGAGTTCAAGCCCCACACGGGGCTCTCTCCTATTAGCAGGAGCTTGCTTCGGATCCTCTGTCTGCCTCTCTCTCTGTCCTTCCCTCACTCGTGCTCGCTCTTTCTCTCCTTCTCTGCCTCTCCCCCCTCTCAAAAATAAAAAAAGAATTAAAAAAAAAAACAACCCCAACAGCTCTTTCTACCATGTGTTGTGGATTCTCATGAAGGATAAGGTGGTCTCTTCAAGGATGCAGGTTAGGCTTGGGTAGAGATGAGGATGACCTGGACAAAATTCAGGTACAGGCATCTTATAAAAGGTCTGCAGTCCTCATCCCTAACTTTTATCTGGCTAAATCCCACCCCGAACGTAGGGTACCACATGGGTTTAAGGTCAGCAGCTTCTAAGTCACTGAGCTGAGAGCCACGTAGGCAAAGGCAGGAATAGGAGAGCATCTGCCTGGCACCTCTGATGCGGAACGGAAGACACGAATTCCCTCATGTGACGCCACCATTACAATATCTTCTCTGCTCAATGCTCCTGAAAAATTTCTTAGAAACATAACCTCTTCTTTAATAAAGACACTTCTATAACGGAGTCCTTAATTCAGTACATGAAAACATCATCTTAATTTGAGAGCTCAGAATGGGCAGGAGTACGGGTAGAGCGATATACCATTTCTGGTTGAGCACCCTGATAATAGGAATACTGGATTTTAAATAACACAGGGTTTTTTTCCCTACAAAACTTAAATTATTTCTATCCTGTTCAGTGTCACAAATATTTTACCTTCTACATGAAAAACATTGTGCTAGGTGTCAAAGGATATAAAGATGAATAAGAGATGATTTCTTACCTCCAGGAATCATCAGTCTAATGAAAAAAAAAGCAGAAATCTTTCTAGAATACATTTTACTTGTATCTGCCTTCTTTAAAAGGGCACACTGAAAATTTCTTTGGTGACTTAGGGTCATCATTATGAACATCAGCTGTTGTCCTGGCCCACAGAACAGGCACAGCAGTAGTTAGAAAACAATGTGGCACACAGACAAAGGGCTATTGATCACAGAAGTTAACCAAGAACTTGCCTTCCGCCTTCTTGAATTGGGTGGATGGAGAGATGGATGGATGGACAGATAGATGGATGGACAGACCAACAGACACGTAGATAGAAATACCCCTGATGTCAGTTTACTTTCTTATCTTCTCCTGGTTTTCCCATCCTATGTATAAAGACCTGCTGTTACGGCAAATGTGCTTTGAGCAAGTATAAAACTGCCTTTAGCAGCCACGGAGGCGCAAGTGGCCTACCAGCGAGCAACCTGCTGGGTGGTCACAAATGGCCTGTTATGTCTTCTTGCCGGGCCACTTCTCCGTCACTAGTGTCAGCTTCCCGCCTCCCTTTGTCACTTGAATTTCCACAAGGCTTGCACCACCCCTTCCAATCTGTGCCCAGTACTCAGCTATGCATCACTCTACTCTTCTCAAATTACAGTGCACACTGCCTGCCTCGCACAGTGCTGTCAGAGCAGGCACTCGGGAAACGCAAGCACCTACTTCCCATTCACAGGCCAGTCTCTGATCTAACACTGTTCCCAGTCTCTTTGTCTTCCATAGGATCAGGCTGATACGTACAGATACTGCTCCTCTTTGCGCCCCGCAAACCATGTGGTCACAATCCCTTACTGTTTATTTGTGCATATCTGTGAACAAAGTTTTCTTTTTTCTTTAACCCCTGAGTAAGACATTCCCTATTCTTGTAATAACTTATTTGTAGCTGAACAGTTTGGCAGCTTAAAAGTGCCTTATTATTTTCATAAATTTCCTCACCCAGTGGTTCTAATTTAATAAAAGAGTCACTTTTGTGTTATTTATATTTTTACAAATAGTTTGCATTTCCATTATAATGAATACACACTGGGTTTAGTTGTATTAGTGTAGATATGCAATTCACTTTCTAGAAGCAGCATCACCACCCTTCGGTGCTGCTGATTCTCATCCAATGATGACAAACCTCTAGAGGAGATGAAAGCCTAAGGCTCACATCTAAAAGGCACAGCAACCATAAAGCATGGTACATGTGGCACTGATTATTTCTACTTGCAGGAAAAAAGGTCTTATTTGTAACATAAACCACGTCGTGGAATCCTTTTATTTTGATCTCTTTGCAGGCTCTCATTAAAGCTAGCACACATGATAGCATTAACAAGTGATAGCTATTACATTATTATGGATTAATGTAAGGTGCGTCAATACAAATACTAAAAAGGGCCATTACAAACATAGAAAAACATTACTCCATGACACTCTTAGGGACTTCATTTCTGTAAGATTTTTCCCATTTCCTGTTCATCCAGATAAGAGCCAGAAAAATTATAGTCTCTGGTTCAAAGATATCTTTACTAATAGGATTGTTTTCTCAGGAATTAACTTTCTATGATCTCCCTAGTTTTGAAATTTTACATCCTCTAATAAGCATATAAAAATCCCAGCGCTTCACTTTGACCCATTTCAAATTTACATGGCAGAGCTCCAAATGCTGAGCACTGCAAAGTGCCCATTCTTAGCACATGATATCAACCATCTGCCCTGGCCATCAGGACAGAGTCCAGATACTTCTCCAATGTGATATTATAAAGGCAAAGTGTTCTTAACATTTACGTAATGTTTTTGTGTGTATGTGAAGTTTGCAGGTGATAAATGGATTCTAGCTTTCTCAGACTGGGACCTATCTCACATGCGTGTGAGCACTTTTCTTGTGCCGTGGATTCAGTTGTGCATGTTTGTGCTTGCTCACACATGTCTCTCTCTCCCTCTCCCTCTCTGTCTCACCACACACACACACACACACACACACACACACACACACACACACACAGAGTCTAATAGAGACTGAATCATGTGAGTGCCCCCAGAAAAACTAGATTTGGTAACCATTCAAACTATTATTTTTAAAATATTTACTAAACATTTATTAAGTGGAATTAGAGGAAAGTTATTCTATATTAACAAAAGTGTGTATCTATTTATGGTGAGTTAACAGAATTAGTTCATGTACTTGAATGAACATATCACTTTCACATGCTTCAACTTCTTTCATTTCACAACTATTTGGTCTCTCATTACTGGACAGAATTAGTTACTCATCCTCACCCCGGGAGAGGTAGCTTACTCAGATACAGTTACAAAGTTACAAAATGGATTTCAAAGTTCTTTCGTTTGTTTACTTTCACATTGTCCAAACATTTTCCACTTTTCCATGGTCCTTTTTTCAGTCCAGTTTTATGATTTACCAAACCAAATTCTTAGAAATAGATACTCAAAATAAATGTACAGTATTGTGACTATAATTATTACTGCTGTAATATATATTTGGAAGTAGCTAATAGAGTACATCTTAAAAGTTTTCACCACAAGAAAAAAAATTGTAACATGCATGGTAATGGATGTTAACCACACTTATTATGGTAAGTGTGTTTACGGTAATTGTTTTGCAATATATACACATAGCACATCATTAAGTTGTATTCCTGAAACTCATATAATGCCATATGTCAATTATAATCTCAATAAAATAAATAAGTTTTAAAAAATAAACCACTAATTTCCAGTAAACAAACCTATATAAACTACTACTTGATATAAGAATTTCAACTATTAATAGCCAAATTCAAGTGACTCTAAATTAGGATAGTGGTGCGGCTTGCCATAACACATGAAAAATACTCCACAGAGAAATTCAGCAATGCCAAGAATTTTTTGTTATTGTCATGAAAATATTCGCTAGAGATAATTCAACAATGGCAACAATTCTTATGTTTCTTGTGCCCACACCTGTGAGGGAGTTGAAATAAAACCTGCCTTATCAACTGCCCAAGTGTTACATGTGGAAACCCAGTTAACAGATGCCATACTTGCCATTTATACTAACAACACTCCACTGGTATGCAGTGGTGCCCGGGGGAGCTGCCATTCCTTAATCCGGCTCTGTTCACCCAGACATGCACATGCATCCACGAATCCATCTGTTAGGCATCAAGAATTACCATACTTAAGAAGAGCAATCCTTCAGTCTAAATGTTTAAATGTCTGATGCTAAATGTACACTGAAGGATTGGAAGCAAGGAACTTGCAAATATGACTCAGTCACACATCTGGTTCAGCCCTGTCCGGATGTCGGAATGCATCAGTCATTTTGGATTTATTCATAATGAGAGAAATCAAGTCACAACCCATGTGGTCTCAAAGGTCTACTTAGATGATGATGAAGACCTATGATACTCCCTGAAGTATGGCAGACTTTCCAAGCTTATTACGAATATACGTTTCTGACATTTTAAATATCTTAAGTCAGTGATTTTAGCCACTGGGGAAAAACAATGTTGCAGCATGTAATTCAGGTTATTTCAACAGAGCCAGTTCAATCTTAAATCTTCATTTCTAATGCATGCTAGCAATACTACTTTTGTAAAGCCACTTTGCACGACAGTGCCAGCAGCCACACAATGTGACTTAACCAATTATTTTGTACAGCGTACAAAACGAGTAAACCTCTCGGCAGCTGGGAGCGCTGGCCAGCGAGCAGCCTGGGCTTGCCCCTGGCAGGGTACCTCGCTCTTCCTCATGAGTTCCAGCAGTGTCATTCTGCTTCTCAGCCTCACGCAGTGGCCTCATAAACAGATTCCCTAAATGATCTCCAAGATTCTGAGGTCACTTTCAGAGTGGACACTTTCTTTTCCTTTTTGCCAATTCTGCCATTTTATTAAGTCATTCATATCCAGTCAATCACTGGCAATAGCCATTAGTGAATGTTAATACTCTTACTAAAGAATTCTTGGTAATTTGCTTCATAGGGCAAGTGGACAAAGGGTGACTGTAGAAAGGCAAGACAAAGAAAACCCATTTCTACTACTCCAAGTTGATTTCTGTGAAAGAGAGGAGAGACTAATGTCCCAGGCAGGCTCATTTTGAATAATGTGGTGTGCATTACACCCAGAAGGGCAAATGAAGAAAATCTCACAGTGACCAAACCAGTTAAAAGTAGCAGAGGGGCGCCTGGGTGGCTTAGTCGGTTAAGCGTCCGACTTTCGCTTAGGTCATGATCTCGCGGTTCGTGGGTTCGAGCCCCGCGCCGGGCTCTGTGCTGACTGCCAGCTCAGAGCCTGGAGCCTGCTTCAGTCTGTGACTCCCTCTCTCTCTGACCCTCCCCTGCTCACGCTGTCTCTCTCTCTCTCTCTCCTAGAAATAAATAAAACATTAAAAAAAAAAAAAGTAGCAGAAAATGTTACTGGCACCTGGATGGCTCAGTTGGTTGAGCGTCTAACTTCAGCTCAAGTCAGGATCTTGCGGTTTATGAGTTTGAGGCCCACACTGGGCTCTGTGCTGACAGCTCGGAGCCTGGAGCCTGCTTCAGATTCTGTGTCTCCCTCTCTCTCTGCCCCTCCCCTGCTCACACTTTGTCTCTCTTTCCCTCTCTCAAATTTAAACATTAGAAAATTTTTAAAAAGCAGTAGCAGAAAATGTTAGAAGTGAAAACACAGATGTACCCCAAATGGATTACACTCATACTCTTGTAAGTTACTAGTTTGAGAGTATTATATTTAAGGCAGACCGCCCCACACCTGTTAAGAGGGCTATTATAAAAAAAAACCACACAAACAGAAAACAGCGACTGTTACGATAAATGATTGTAAAGTGGTGCAGCTGCCGAGAAAAACACGATGGAGGTTCCTCAAAAGATGAAAGACAGAGCTACCATTTGACAAAACAAGTCCATTTCTGGGTACGTATCCAGAACAACTGAAATCAGGATCTCAAAGAGATATCTGCACACTGTATTCACAGCAGCATTATTCACAATTGCCAAAAGGTAAAAACAAGTAGAAGTCTACCCACAGATGAATGAACAGAGAAAATGTAATGTACACATACAATGAAATGTTACTAAGCCATAAAAAAGGAAATCCTGACACACTACAATATGGATAAAACCTGTGGACGTGACGCTAAGTGACGTGAACCACTCACAGAAAGACATATACTCCTGATTCCACTTATATGAGGTTATCTACAGTTGTCCGACTCAAGGAAACAGAAAGTAGAATGGTGGTTGCCTGGGGGTAGGAAAAGGAAAGAGTTTCCAATGGGTATAGAACTTGATGAATATAAAGTTCTAGAGATGTTTACAGTGTTGTACATAGAGTTAACAATACTGTACTGAACACTGAAACTGTGCTAAGAAGGCAAAAATCATGTTATGTAAATATATATATATATATATATATTTTTTTTTTTCCATAGTCAAAAATACGTGGATCAGCTCTCTCCTAGGGATGCAAAATATCAAAATCAAGAACAGGGCATTTTGTGCTTTTCTCGGTTTACCCTGAGGGTAACAAGTCCTGTACGTCTGTGACCGCTGGAAAGCAGCCTCTTCATAGCCCTGTGCACCTGCGCCGCCCCACTGAGAATCCCCAGTCAGCTTCACGGCACAGCGAGTGCAGTATGAAAATCAGTATGAAAGACTCTTTACCGTGGTGCGAGGAACCCGGGAAACGCTGACACAGTCAGCTCCTGAGGACAGTTCTCAGAAGACGCCACAGGTCACGGGTGCGGCCGGCTGCTGGCTGGGAGGGCGGTCACTACACACAGCATGCCCTAAACCCTGAAAGGGAAGAAACCACGTGTGTGTGACCAGAGTTGAACAATTCTGTGTAGTCTCTTTTTGTTTTTTGTGTTTTTTTAATTTGCTTTTTTTTTTTTTTTTTTTTTAAAAATAGTTTTTTGTCAAGTTGGTTTCCGTATAACACCCAGTGCTCATCCCCATGTGTCGTCCCTTTTTGAAAGTTCTTAAATTCCTCCAGGAACACCGCGCTTACTGTTTTCCCTGTGCTTCTGAGGGCAGGCTGGAAATGAAAATGGTCTCCCTGTCTCATTTACTCATAAATACTTCCTCAAAGTGGTGCAGAAAGAGGCGGTTTCTCCCTCGGCACTTGGGCTCCCTTTCTGGCTCTTATTCCTCCACTGACCCACTGTCCTCGGCTGTGTCTCTTGCTTCAAGTACTCCAGGTCCTACATTTACATTCATGGTTACATACCCATCGGCTGCCCCTAAGAACCACTAGATAGACTGGCGCATTCCCCTGCACCTTACATGTGGAAGGCAGCTTCTGAGGAGGGGTGCTGGGGACAGGTTAGCAGGTGTGGAGCCTCACTATACTCCACCAAGTATGGTCTGCGCACCAGCAACAGAGCCGTCACATGGAGCATGCGAAACAAGCAGGATGCTAGACTCTACTCCAGACCTACTGAATCAGAACCTGCATTTGACAAGATGCCTACGTGAACTGAATGTTGAATGTGCATTAAAATTTGAGAAGCTCTGGTGTAAAATCTGAATATATTTGGAGCCAGGTTTTAGAATTCGGGGAAGGGGTATGGTTTCCATAAGTGCAAGGCTATTTCTAAAATAAGTAAATAGATAATATTAATTATTTATTGTTCAATGTATTATTTACTTTCTTTGAAATAAGAGGAATAAATAAATCCAGTTATTTTATGGATAGGGCCTTAAAGCATCAATAAGTTTAATAACCTTCCACAACGAGACTTAAATACTCTTTCTCTTTGTATTTTAATGAATCTTTACATAAGACATCTTTAAATCGCATTAGTAACAAATAGGTGTGTTATCGTAATTTAATAATACTGAGTAACAATTCCCCCCCAGAATGGAAACAGGGCACAATAAAAGAAAGCTTGTGTGTCTAAACAGGTGAATTTTATATGAAGTAAAAGGAACTTAAGTGCTAGAGCCCTCCGTTTCCACATGCCCTTACAGGGACCATTGTATTAAAAATTTTTGTTCTTTTTCATTAAAGAATTTTTTAATGTTTATTTATTTTTGAGAGAGAGAGAGAGAGAGAGAGAGAGAGAGAGAGAGAGAGAGAGAAACAGAGAGAGAAACAGAGAATGAGAAGGGAAGGGGCAGAGAGAGACACACAGAATCCTTAGCATGCTCTAGGATCCAAGCTGACAGCACAGAGCCTGACACGGGGCTCGAACTAACAAACTGTGAGATCATGACCTGAACCAAAGCCAGATGCTTAACAGACTGAGCCACCCAGGCGCCCTTGTTCTTTTTCTTAAAGGCAGACTCAAAAATCATGTAACTTTAAAACTCCATAAAACCTGGAACCATCCCTGGCCTAAATAATTATGAAAATTATTTTTAAGGTTGGAATACACCACTTTTTATTTTCTTTCAATACACTAGAAAATACTTCGAATTATATCGTGATCATTCAGTCTATAAATGAAAATGACTTTATTGAAGGAAGACCTGGAAATAATTCCACTCACATGTAAGAGAAATTCTTTATAATAAAAAGATTCTTATCTTTCAATGTTATCATGTAACACCATTAAACTTAACAAATACATGGTTTATTCATATTTCTTTATCTTCCAGCCTTCCTTTTCTTCCATATTAACCAAAAAACCTGAATTTGGCAGGGGGCAGGGGTGAATAACTAGAAGAAATACCCAAAAATGCTTTTTGGGTATTTTTGCTTACTTTGGCTTTATTATTTTCTTCAAGTATTACAAAGTCATATCTACCTGTGCTTGTGTGCTTTTTTAGAAAATACAAAAGGTAAAACAAAAGAGTTTAAAAAATACACAGAGAAAATGAGACAAATTCTGCTAACACTTTAATACCTAGTGTCTCAAACTATTTAGATATAGATATCTTTTTAAAATGTGATTTTGAGTGTGAATATTTAAGTGTGTATTTGTGTTTAAATGAGTTGAAGAGACCTGAAAATTGCTATTTCACCTACCAAACTCCTTATATGGTTTTCCACAGAAAGAAAAAATAGCCTTGCCTTTTATGTCTGGCTACAACATATTCCCTGTGTATAATTATCAGTTAAATGATTTCTCAATTTGGGGCACTTAGTTTATTTCTGATTTTTCATTTTTATAAATAAAGCTATTATGAAAATTACTATAGATGTTTCCTCTTACATTTTCCTCATTCTATCCTCAGGATAAATACCTTTAATAGAAATTGTTAAATACTATTTTGAAACACATTACCAGTTTGCTTTCTGAAAAGTTTTATCATTTGCAGCACCATCAAAAGACAACTTCATTTAAAAAAAAAAAAAGCCTTTGCCATTATGAAAGTCAGACATGTGTTTTTGTTTGTTTGTTTTTAAAATTGCTTTCTTAAAGTAAAATATGTGAGCACCTGGCTGTCTCTGTTGGTTAGGCATCCAACTACTAGTTTCAGCTCAGGTCATGATTTCACAGTTAGTGAGTTCAAGCCCCATGTCAGGCTCTATGCTAATGATGTGGAGCCTGCTTGGGATTCTCTCTCTCCTTCTTTCTCTGCCCTCCCCCTGCTGTCTGTCTGTCTCTCTCTCTCAAAAATAAACTTAAAAAATAAGGTAAAATATGCATACAGAATAGTGTACAGCTTAATTAGCTATCAGAAAGCAAACATACGCCTGTACTCGCAACCAAGATACGGAATATTAGCAGCATCATGGAAGCTGCCTCATATCCCTGCCAGTCATTACTCCATCCTTTCTCTTGAAAAGAAGCCACCATCCTGACATTTAATACCATGGACTGGTTTTGTAAGTAGTTTCTTTAGCTCAATATTATATGCACAAATTTATTCATGCTGCTCATTTTATCTATAGTTCACTCATTTTTGTTGCTGAGTAATAATTATGCAAATATACCACAATTTACTTTGCCATTCTCTTGTTGAGGGCACTGTATCATTTAATGTACTTTATATATTTGGGCACTGCTGTTTTGACATACAGAAAAGTAAACTTTTAAGTAAACTTATATGTATTTAATATGTGTATTAAATCCATCAATTTTTTCTTTATTGGTGCTAGCACATTATTGGTGCTATCCTTTTAAAAGCTTTTCCTACCACAGGATTAAGAAATGTTTACCTACATTTTCTTCTAATATTTTTTTTCATTGCTTATGTCTTCACTTTAGTTGGAATTTACTTGGATGTAAAGAGTTAAATAGTTGTATGACTGTTCATCTTCCCTCAATGGCTAGGCAATTTTCCCAAGAACTTTTATGAAATAACCCATCTTTTACCCCTGCTGTCATAAAATGCTTCCTTTATTATATACTAAATTCCCATATATATACTTGAGTCTCTTTCTGGATGTTCGCTTATGTTTTTAAAACATGCTAATATATTCTTCAATTGGTCATGTAAGTACAAAGTATAAAATTCAAGTGGAAAACAGAGCGTATAAAGATAGTAAATAAGGCTTCTTTCACACCTGCCCACCAGACACATAGCTCCTCTTCTCGACTTCGACCATGGCTTTGAGTCATTTGTCTACCATTCTAAAAGCAATCTGTGCATATAAAAAAAGTAAATATCCACTCCCGGCTATATTAACATGTCTTAAAATAGCATACCAAAGCATAGTTCTAGAGTTTGCATTTTCATATAAATCAATACATTTGTGCTATCTCATTCTTTGTATGTAATACCTGCATTATATGAATTTATTTAAAACCTATACCAACCAATGAACTAAAACACTGTTTGTAATCTTTTGCTATTGTCACTAAACCTGAAATGAGTATCTATGGGTAAATCTCAGAAGTACAATTCAGGATTAAAGTATATATGTATTTTTAAAATTATGTATTTTGAAGGGCGCCTGGATGGCTCAGTTGGTTAAGCGTCTAACTCTTGATTTCAGCTCAGGTCATGATCTCATGGTTTGTGAGATCGAGTCCCTTGTTGGGCTCTGCAATGACAGAGCGGAGCCTGTGATTCCCTCCCTCCCTCTCTCTCTGTCTCTCTGCCCCTCCCCTGCTCTCACTCTTTATCAAAATAAAAATATAAAAATTAAAGAAAAAACTATTTATTTTGAAATAATTACAGATATATGCTGCTGTAAGAAATTATACAGATGTACCCTGTGTCCTTTACCTAGTTTCCCCCAAATGGTACCATTTTGCAAAACTACAGTATATTATTGCAACCAAGATATTGACTTTGATACAGTTAATATACAGAACATTTCTGTGGTAAGAATCCTTCATGTTGCCCTTGTGTAGCCATACCCACTTATCTCTTTCCCCTATCCCCTTCTTACCCCCTGGGAACCCACCAGTCTATTCTCATTTCTATAATCTTGTCATTTAAAGAATGTTACATAAATGGAATCAAGCAGAATGTAACTTGTTGGGGCTGGCATTTTTCACTCAGCATAATGCTCTGGGGATTCATCAAGGTTGTTGCCTGTAACAACAGTTCATTTCTTTTTATTCCTGAGTACTATTCCATGGTGTGGATGTATTACAGTTTGTTTAACTATACACTGAAGGACACTTGGGCTGCTTCCAAATTTTTGGCTATTACAGATAAACATGCTATAAACATTTATGTACAGGTTTTTGTGATCATAAATCTTCATTTTTCTGGGATAAATGGCAGGGAATTCAATTTATGTTTTGAATGGCAGTTGCATGCTTAGTTTTTTTAAGAAACTGCCACATTGTTTTCCAAAAGTGGCTGTGCCATTTAACATTCCTACCAGCAATACGTAAGTGATTCAGTTTCCCTCCATCTTTGGCAGCATTTGATGTCATCACTAGTTTTTATTTTAGCTATTTTGATAGGCTTATAGTGAGATGTCATGGCGATTCTATATTGCATTTCCAAAATGACTAATGATGCTCAACATCTTTTCACATACGTATTGACCATCTACATATACTCTTTGGTAAATTGCCTTTCCATTTTTTCCCCGTTTTCTAACTAGATTATTTTTTATTATTGATTTTTGAGAGTTCTTTATGTATTCTAGGGTACTAGACTTTTCTCAGGTAAGTGGTTTGCAAATATTTCTGCAGTCTGTAGCTTATATTTTCATCTCTCAAAGCTCAAGTAAAAAAAAATAATTAAGTCCAATTGATTTATTTTTCCTTCTATGAATCATGCTTTTGGTGTCAAGTCTAAGAACTCTTTGTCTATTCCTAAATCCCCCAAATTTTCTATTTTATTCTAACAGTTTTATAGTTTGAAGTTCATGATCCATCTTGAGTTAATTTTTACATAATGTGTGAGACTGAAATTGAGGTCCATTTTTTCCCTATAAATGTCTCATTGCTCCAGCACAATTTGTTAAAAGGGTGTCTGTCCCCATTGAAATGCATTTGAACCTCAGTCAAAAGTCATTTGTGCATATTTGTGTGGGTCTTCACCTGGGTTCTCTCTTCTTCAACCGATCTCTCTATCCCTCCACCAATAATACTACAACCTTGAGTAAGCAGCCATAAGAATTAGGTAGACTGCTCAATTTTATTTTGCTTTCTTCAAAAATCTTATTTTAACTTTTAATTTTAATTTTTAATATTTTAGTTTAGTTAATAAACAGTGCACTATTGGTTTCAGAAGTAGAATTCAGTGATTCGTCACTTACATACAACACCCAGTGCACATCACAAGTGCCCTCCTCAATGCCCACAACCCATCTAGCCCATCTCCTACCCACATCCCTCTATGAAGTTTGTTTTCAAAATTCTTAAACTATTCTAATTCCTTTGCTTTTCCATATAAACATTTGAATAATCTTGTCAATATCCACATAAATTTTCCTGGGATTTTTATAGGAATGACTATCAAAACTTTCATATATCACCTTCAGGAGAATAGACATCTTCCATTCCATGAACATGATATATGTCTTTCCATTTATTTAGACCTTTTGTTCTTTCATGAGTACTGTGCAGTTATCAGCATAAAAATCTTGTAATGTTTTGTTAGATTTATAACTAATAATTTCTCTTTTTTAGCAATTGTGATACTGTATTTCTAAATTTTTGTGTTAATATGTTCTGATATTTTTATATTGAGCTTATATCCTGTAACCCTGCTGAACTGACTTATTAGTTCTGGGATTTTTTTTATACTTTACAAATTCTTTGATATTTTCTATGTATGCAATCACATCATCTACAGATAAAAACATTTATATTCCTTCCTTCCTTCACAGTATACTTCCCCCTTTTCTTGACTTATACTGTTACATAAGAGTGATAAAAGCAGATATCCTTGCGTTGTTCCCAACCTTAAAAAGAAAGCATTAAATCCTTCACCTTTAATTATAATGATCTGTAGCATTTCTTAAAGATTACCATATATCAAATTGAAGAAATCTCTTCTATTCCTGATTTTTTATGAAAGTTTACTGTGAATAAGTGTTGAATTTTCTCAAATGCTTTTTCCGTATCAATTGATATAGTCATGTGTCTTCTCTTCTCTAACCTGTTCATAGAGTGGATTACATAGGTTGATTTTCAAATATTGAACCAGCCTTGAATTCACGGAATACATCCCACTAGGTCATGCTTTCTAGTTCTTTTTAAATATTGAAGGATTTTATTTGCTACTAATTTGTTAAGGATTTTTGCATCTCTATAAGAGATATTGGTATGTGGTTTTTTTTTTGTTTTGTTTTTTTGTACTGTTTTTGTCTGCTTTTAGTATTAGGGCAATAGTAACTTGGTGTAATGAATTGAGAAGACTTCCATTCTATTTCTGGAAAAGACTATGCAGAATTGGTATTTTTAATTTTTATTTTTTTTAAAATATTTTTTATTTATTTCTAGGAGAGAGAGAGAGACAGCATGAGCAGGGGAGGGTCAGAGAGAGAGGGAGTCACAGACTCTGAAACAGGCTCCAGGCTCTGAGCTGGCAGTCAGCACAGAGCCAGATGCGGGGCTCGAACCCACGAACTGTGAGATCATGACCTAAGCGAAAGTCAGACGCTTAACTGACTAAGCCACCCAGGCGCCCCGGTCTTATTTTTAAAATGTGTAATAGAAATCTCCAATGAAACCAACTGAACCTGGATATTTCATTAGGGAGAGATTTTAAATTATGAATCCCATTTCTTTAATAGTTATTGGGATATTCAAATTACATCATAATGGATGAGTTGTAATAGTCTGTGTTTTTCAAGGAATTGATTTATTCCAAGTTGTCAAAATCATATTATGTTTATTCCTTTTCGATGTCTGCAGGATCTGCAGTGATATCTATTATTTCATTCCTGTTATTAGTAATTGGTGTTTCTCTTCTTAGTCTTGCTAGAGGTATGTCAATTTTATTGATCTTTTCAATAAACAACTTCTTTTTTCCACTGATTTTCTCTGTTCTTCCGTTTTCAATTTCATTGATATCTGATTTTATTTTTATTATTTTCTTTCTTCTGCTTGCTTTGGGTTTAGTTTGCTACTCTTTTTCAGTTCTTGAAGTGGGAACTTAGATTATGGATTTAAGACATTTCCTCATTTTTAATAATATGAAATTAGTTCTAGACATTTTCCTTTCACAACTGCTTTGGCTGCTGCCCACAAATTTTATTATGTTGTATTTTCATGTTCACTTAGTCCAATGTACTTTTTTTAAATTTCCCTTGTCATTTCTTCTTTGACCCATGGATTATTTAGAAATATGTTGTTTAATTTCAAGGCATTAGATCATATTTTCTGTTACTGATTTATAGTTAATTTTATTGGAGTCAGAATATACTCTATATGACATCAATTCTATTAAATATTTAAGATTGTTTTATGATGCAGGATGTGGTCTTTCTTGGTTATGTTCATGGGTATGTGAAAAGAATGTATATTTTGCTGTTGCTTAGTGGAATGTTTTATGAATGTTAACTAGATCCTGTTGGTTGATGGCATTATGAATTATTCCATATCCTCACTAATTTTATGCCTAATTGTCTTGTCAGTTGTGGAAAAAGGGGTGTTAAAGTATCCATATATAATTATGGATTTGTCCATATCTTCCTTCACTTCTATCAGTTTTTACTTTACATATTTTGTAGCACTGTTGTTTGGTGCATTTACAGTGAGGATTGCTGTTTTCTTGGCAGATTGATCCTTTTACCTGTATATAATGTCCAGCTCTGTCTCTGGCAATTTTCTTTGTCTACATTCTCTAATGATATAATCTTGAATTCCTCTGATTAATGTTTGCATAATACATAATTGTATGATTTTATTTTTTTCTAAGATTTTATTTTTAAGCATTCTCTATACTCAACGTGGGGTTTGTACTCAGAACCCTGAGATCAAGAGTCCACCAACTGAGCCAGCCAGGCACTCCTATAATTGTATAATTTTATATATATTCCTATACTTGTTACTTTCTCTTTTTTTTAATTTTTTAAAAATTTTTTTTTTAATTTATTTCTGAGAAAGAGAGACAGCATGAGCAGGGGAGGGTCAGAGAGAGAGGGAGACACGGAATCTGAAACAGGCCCCAGGCTCTGAGCTAGCTGTCAGCACAAAGCCTGACACGGGGCTCGAACCCATGAACCGTGAGATCATGACCTGAGCTGAAGTCGGTTGCTCAATTGACTGAGCCATCCAGGTGCCCCACTTGTTACATTCAACATGCCTATATTGTTATATTTGAAATGAGTTCCTTATAGATAGCATATAGTTGGTTTGTGTTTTTTGTAATCCACCCTGACAATTTATGTCTCTGATGTTTTTAGATTATCTGCATTAATGTAATTATCGATGTGTTAAGGCTTAAGTCTGCCATCTTATTTTTTATTTTCTGTTTGTTCTATTTTTCATTTGTTTTTTTTTCTTGTGTTTCAAGTGGATTCAATGATATTGTAAAAGTTCATTTTGATGTATCTAGTGTTTTGGAATATATCTCTTTAGTATAATTTTTTAGTGGCTTCTCTAGTTATTACATACATAGTTAATTTGTCTATTGGTGGCATCTTTTTCAAGTGAAGTATAGGAAAATTATATATTTTTATGTCACTTTTCCGTCTCTATTTAAAATATAGTTGTATTAAATATTTCTTCTACATTTAGAACCTCCATCAAACATTGTTATAATTTTCATTTCAACCACCTACTATAACTTAGAAACCTCATGAGAAAGAAAGTGTAATGTATTTACCCATATTTTTACTTACCATGTTTTCATATCTTGATTTTCCAAAGTCCCTTTTTGTTTCTTTGTTTGTTTGCTTTCTGTTCAGAGAACTTCCTCAAGCTACTTATTTTTTTTAGAGGGGGTAAGGTCTACTAATATCAAATTCTCTTAGTTTTCCTTTTCCTGAAAATGTCTTGATTTCTTCTTTATTCCTAAAAGATATTTTCACTGAGTTTAGGATATGGGTTCATCATTCTTTCAGCACTTCAAAAATATTGTGCAATTTTCTTCTGGCTTCCACGTCTCTGATAAGGTATCTGCTGTCCATTCGTTTTTTTCCTTAGGTAAGGTGTCATTCCTCTTGCTACGTTCAAGTTTATTTGAGGGGTGTCTGGGTGGCTCAGTTGGTTAAGCGTCTGACTTCAGCTCAGGTCATGATCTCACAGTTCATGGGTTTGAGCCCCACGTCAGGCTCTGTGCTGCCAGCTCAGAGTGTGGAGCCTGCTTCAGATTCTGTGTCTCCCTCTCTCTGCCCCTCCCCTGTTTGTACTCTCTCTCTCTCTTTTTCTCTCTCAAAAATAAACATTAAAAAAGAGAGAAAGGATTCAAATTTATTTGAAAATAGTTTTCATAAGCTTAATTATAATGTGTCTTGGTGTGGATTTATTTGTGTTTATTCTGTGTGGAATTTTCTCAGCTTCTTGAGTCCAGGTTTATGCCTTTTGAAAAATTAGCAAGTTTTCAGCCCATATATATTATATACATTTATTTACATATAAATATACATAATCATTGACTATATATATATAGTCAAATCCTTTTTTAGCACTGCCTTCTTCCTCTTTTCCTTCTGGTACTTCAATGGCATGTATATTAGATTTCTATTAAAACCCCACAGACTATCCCTGAGACTGTCTTGCTCATTGACTTTTTTTTATTCTATTTTCTCTGTGCCCTTCAGATTGGATTCGTTTTTCTCATTCTGTCTTCCAGTTCACTAGTTCTTTCCTCTATCCCATCCATTCTGCTGTTGAGCCCATTCGCTGAGCTCTTTATTTCAAGTTTTGTATTTAGTTCTAAAATTTTCATATGGTTCTTCATATTTTATATTCCCTCACTGAGATTTTTTATCTTTTCTTCATACAATATGATATCTTCCTGATTCTTGGTATGAAGAGAAATTTTCACTTGAAACCTGGACATTTTTGTATTATGCTCTGAGACTCTGAGTCTTATTTAAACCTTCTATTTTAAACGGCCTTCCCTGACACTGATCTTATAAGGGGAAAGGAGGATAACACCTCACTACTGCTCCACTGACACCCAAGTGGGAGTTTCTCATTACTGCTGGTCACAGTAGTAATAAGGTCGGAATAAGGTCTCCTAAGACACTGAGCTGAGGTAGTAGCTTCATTACCACTGGGCAATTGTGAGTCTCTGTAAGGCTTCTTCTGTCATAATGCAAGCATTTTTCTGGGTGGAGATGGAAGTCTAGACTCCCCAAGTGATCGCCACTGATATTGCAACAAGAGAAAGAGAGCAACTTATTACTCACCAGTGGGGCTTAAAGTCCTGGCTCCTTTTTCGTTTCTGACAGCACTTCATTAGGAGTATTATTATAGCCTGTAGTAGATGAAAGTCTAGATTCACCATTCTGCTTTCTTGGCATGGGTGATGGTGGGGCTAGTTTTCTGAGGTTTTTTAAATTTATTTATTTTTTTTGTTTTTTTACTATAATGTTTGGTGGAGTAAAGAGGTTACTGAGTAAAAGTGTTCTATTTTACCTGCTATTTCTTTCCTATCTTTCTGGATAAAAAGAGTAGACTTCCTTGAGATTTCTTTTTTGTTCGTAGCCATTGGCATCCCATGTTGCTGGCCTCTTAATTATCCAGTCTTGGATACATGAAGCAAGATGAAAATGTAAAGAACTCCCCACTGGATCATTCCTCTGGTCGGATGTCCCTAACCAGTCTGTCTTCTTATCTCTACCTTTCAGAACCTTGTGTTTATTCTATGTGTAATGTTTTCAGTTGGACTTAATGAAAGGAACAGGAAAAGGTACTTCTACTCCAAAACCCAAAAGTCTATGTTTTTAGTTTAGATTATCATTAGTGATTATATATTGCCTTCTATAGATGTACCAATTTATATTTCCATAGAGTTGGTCTTGTCTTCCGTTTTTGGTTTTCATTGCAGAAATTGCTCTTTCTCATCTATTTTTGCCCTCACATCTAATTTGTCCGAGGTTATAAGGGTTTCATGCCTGCCATCTGAGAGTCAACTTCAGATTTCTTGCAGGAAATTTTTCTTTATGGGTGGAAAGGATGTAGGGACTGCCATTCAGAAGTAGGCTTTCCACAGATTTTCTCCTTTCATTTGCCTGCCTCCTGCTCAGCACTGCTCACCTGATTTGAAGACTGTTAGTGAATGTTGTCTAAGCCTATTCCACCCACAGAAAAAAACACTGCACAGAGTCCTGAGGAAGGAAGTCTTATTCCAATTTCTGGCATCTTATTTTAATATATTTAATATATTAAAGTAAGTCACATAACAGACTATATGTGACAAAACTTCTTTGATGTTTGTGGTATATTATCAGGATAATTCTTTAATCTCTCCATTCTCTCCCACTCTCTATGGATGCTTCTTATTGTCCATTTTTATTAGCATTTTAGAGAGTATGGGTATGCAAACTGCTATCTTTCAGAGACGCCTCAAGAATACACTTTTTTTAAATACCTTTTTTTCAGAGGCAGAAGTTACCAACAAGAAAACAGGATGGGCAACAGTCATTTTGTCAGAGGAATATCTGTTGTCACTTGTTTAGGCCCTATACTTGATTATACCACATCTTTATTTTCCAGACTATACCACATCTTTATTTTCCAGACTTTTGTGTCCTTAAATTCTACTTTCAACACTAGTATTAACAATAGATTCCAAGATGAAGAAGCTAGCAATACTGTGCGGAAGCTTCATCATTTAAAACAGGAATACAATTAAAATACCCTCGCTCAGTTAAAGCTTACTACCATTAATACATTTTCCTCCAAATGAGTTTTGCTTTTCTTTTTAATTCAAAAGCTGAAGCTCCTGTTTTTCTTTACAAAGAAACACAAAATAAAAAGATTAACTCTTTATGTACCTCAATATGGTGTACACACACACAAACTTCTGACAAAATATTTGCTCACAGTAAAATATTTTGGGCAGAAAAAAAGAAATGCATAAAAATGTAACTCCACATCATACTACTTAGCTATGAACTTTAAGTTTTCCTTGGAATATTCCACTCTAGTTTCTTCCTATGCAGTTTTTCTTCTTTTCATAAAATGGGCTTGCTCATACTATAAATACAATGTGAACCCTGCTTTATTCACTTAACATAATAATGTGTTTTCCCATTTGGTTAAATGGTCTTTAAAAACATGAGACTTTAATGGCTGTAATAATATTCTACCTTCATGAAGGTATCATAATTTATTTAAACATTCTTCTATGTGAGGGTAAGCTTCTACATTTTTGCTGGTTTTAATAATGCTGCAATGCATATTATTTTACATAAATCTTTGATTTAATTTTTTTCTTAGGATAGACTGCTAGAATTTGGCTTATTGGACTGTGGCTACTGCAGCACAAACCTCTTTCCTAGAGCAGGAACACTGCTGTGGGTCAAGACCAAGTTCATGCCTGGCCACCACAGAAAAGAGACTGCAAATTCTGCATCCTTATAGCAAGACACTGTTGGGGTTCCCTTTCAAGTACTTATTTCCTGTGCAGCAGTGTGAACAGGAAAGGCTGAGGCTCCTCCAGCTTGCAAAAAGATTTGCCTCCTCTGCTCCTTAGAAAAGCTGCCAGAAACCAGGGAAACTGAGTCATAAATGTGTGCTTTCTCTTGTTTACATCTTGCCTCTTTCCACCACTGGAGTAATAAGGATCAGATGAGAGTGTCAATCAGCAGAAAGGTGAGACATTTTCTGCAGGAAGTCCTATCTACTAATTTATTTCAGGAGAAAGAAAAGAGTTTCCATGCTATAAGGAAATGACATCTTTAAAACAAAATTAGGAACACAATAACTATATGTAAGTAGTCTTTTATTATTCATTTTTCTTTTTTTGCCAGTGGGGGGGCAGAGATAAAATTTAGAAACTCTACAGTTTCATCACACTATGTGACTAAAATGGTGTATCTCTGATGACGTTATGCTTTCAATGGGCACTTTTGAAGCTGTTTTCTTCTCCTTAATAAATCGGGTAAGTTATTTAATTGTAAAAGTATGGCTTGTCATATACTACCTTCTAGTATTTCATTCTTCAAAATAAGAATGTTTTCTATTGCTGCCAACACAAATAGCAGTATCTTTACACAAAAGGAACTCTCATCTGTCAACTAACTTTGAAACACCCAATTTCCATCAGCTGTTTGCTCTTCTTGGAGCAGCCCTACCAGGGAACGATTTACATTTTATTTATTCATGCTCTTTGCTCATTTTTCTATCGAGATGTTAGGGTTTTTTTTCTTATGGATTTGAGAAATACCTTTAAATATTGATGATATTAACCCTGTGTCTGTCATGTTTGTTCCAAATATTTTTCCCACTTTTCAGGGCCATTTGATTTTATACCTGGTGTGTTTCTTCTTCTTTTTTTCTAAAACCATTCAGAGACATTTAAGTTTAGTATGTTAATGTATATTTTACTTTAGCATTTTTTTTCTTTCTTGTAGTTAGTATACCTTCCCAAGTCCAAAATCACATGTATGTTAAGGTATATTTTTTTCTTCTAGTTTTATTATGATTTTACTATTTTATTATGATTTTAAGCAATAAGATATTTTCGAGAAATCATTTGATTCATCATTGATTTAGATGCCATTTTTATCATATACTAAATGATTTCATATATAGGGTATTATATAGACATTATAGTGTACCACTGCATTGTTTGTTGATTCTTAGACTGTTTCCTACGAGTAAATTGAGTATCCTGAATATTCTTTCCTCCGCTGCCATTGAATTTATTTCCTCCCTCAAAATTTTAACTAATTCACCCATTTCTTCTTCTAAATGAATTTTAGGATCAATAATTCATGTTCAAAAGAAAATTTTCTTATATTTTAAACATAAGATTTAAATTTTGTGATTCTTAATGATGTTTATACTGGTATACACATAAAAAGGCATTCAAGTTTACTACTAGCCATAGCATAACCAGTAGGGATACAGATTTTGAAGTCTGATAATGTCCAGTGCTAGCATAAATATAGGAAAAATGAGCATTTTCATAGACCATCAATGAAAAAGGAAATTGGTAGCTTTTTTTGAGGAAATTTGTGTCTATCAAAATGCAGTATGTGTATACTACTTGATCCAACAAGTCCCCTTCTAGGAACTTATCCTATAGACAGTCCTACACATGTACACAAATACACAAGGCAGGTCACTGTAGCATTGTTTGTAATAACCCCATAATGGCATCCACATAAAAATCCAGTTATAGGGGAATGGTAAAGTCAACTATGGAGTATACATACAATGGAATGTTGTACAGGTATTACAAAGAATAAAGTATATCTATACATAATAATATGGAACAAAATCTCTGAGATATATTATTAAGTAAAAAAAAAATAAGATTCAGAGCACTATGACCAATATAAAGCTACTTATATTTTAAAATCTCTGTCTTGAGAAAGAAAGATACCGTATGTTTTCACTCATATGTGGAACAGGAGAAACTTAACAGAGGACCATAGCAGAGGGGAAGGGGAAAAAATAGTTAAGGAGAGGGAGGGAAGCAAACCATGAGACTCTTAAATACTGAGAACAAACTGAGAGTTGATGGGGGTGGGGGAGAGGGGAAAATAGGTGATGGGCATGGAGGAGGGCACTTGTCAGGATGAGCACTGGGTGTTATACGGAAACCAACTTGACAATAAACTATAATAAAAAAATAAAATCTCTGTAAGTAGATAGGTAGTATGTATGTGTAGAAAAAATATTTAGTCAGACACCAAAAGAGTAATCAATCATATTTACTTCTAGGGAGGTAGGTGAGGTTAGAGAGTGAAAAGAGATTATGATTGTTTTAATGTTTATTTATTTATTTTGAGAGACGAAGAGAGAGCACATGTGCTCACGAGCAGGGAAGGGGCAGAGAGAACTCCTGGCAGGCTCTGTGCTGTCAGTGCTTGACCTCCTAACCGTGAGATCATGACCTGAGTCGAAATCAAGAGTCCGACATTTGAACCAACTGAGCCGCCCAGGTGCCCCAAGAGATTATAATTTTTCATGTAAATATTTCTATATTATTTTAGGTATCTATTACATGCTTATGTTCATGTATGACTTGTGTACTTTAAGTCAAAAACTTTTAAAGAAACACATATTCATTATTATTACCTTTTCCTGGACTACCCTTTTGGGTAGTCTTTGTGTTTATTAACTCTTGAACTGGGAGAAAGTTAACCATACATGGAGTTGGCCAACAGATAAATACATGCAACTCCTGGCTGATAATGCCCCTTGGATGGTAGTTTCTGAACCCCCTATGGTTCCCATCCTCTGGTGCAAGTTGGTCTGGACCCTTTGGGTATTTAACTAGCATTCATTGCAGACTACCCTAAGTAACTGAGGCGAGATTCCCCGCCCCCCCCATCATTGCATATTTCTCTACCCCAAATCCCCATCAGACAAATAGTACCCAAAAAAGCCACATCCATGCACTCACTGTTAGATGAGCTCTTTCTGCCTTCACTTACATAGTCTTGATGGTGTGTTGGGGGTGGGGGACTTTACCACCTAGGATGGATTTTATTCTTTCCCTCCAGCATCACCACTAAACAAGGAGGTGCAGTCTATGAAAATATAAAAAAATTAATGTGGAGGAGAAGATGTGCTTCAGTATTTTGTACATGTCAGAAAGCACATGATACAGGAGACAGTTGCTCAGGCTTTCTTACTGGTACAGAAACCCAATATTGGCCAATAGGTTTTATTCTCAATGCAGCTCCATCAGCCTTGTAATCAGTGCAAATTCCTCCAGGAAACCTACAAAAGGCTATCAGTCTCATTTTCCACTGGTATTTTGTTTTTATCTTTTTCTGTGTCACCATGGGTATTTAAATGGAAAGTTGGGAGAGGTACTTCAGGGTGTATCAGCCAGATAACACTATAAAAAATGTTGTTTTGTAAATAAAAGTAAAGTCAAAACACAGCGTAACAATACTAGTGGACAAAAGAGGCTGTAAGTACAAAAGGTGCATGTATACAAACACAACCCTTAGAGCACTTTTCTACACAAGGGTGAGTGTTTCTACCATGTACTAATCAAGCTTAGTGGCCTTCTGGGGTATTAGTTCTTGCAAGGACCAAATGCCCATTTATTGCTTGTGGGTGCAGAGAACAGGGGAAGGATTGGAGTAGCTGCTCTGAAGATCAGAAGCAAGGGGAGAAAAAGGAATGAACAGAGAATTAAGGGGCACAGAGAGAGGCTGAAATCTGATTGGAAGTCAAGGTAGACAGTGGGGCATAAATAGGGGATTAATACCTGCAAAGTGGTGAAAAAGGATAGAGACCAAGAGAGGGGTGCAAGAGAAAAAAAAAAAACCCTCTATAAATTATCCATAGGAAATAGAATCTTTGCTGGAAGAGACATTCAGCTGGGGCGCCTGGGTGGCTTAGTCGGTTAAACGTCTGACTTTCGCTTAGGTCATGATCTCACGGTTCGTGGGTTCGAGCCCCGCGTCGGGCTCTGTGCTGACTGCCAGCTCAGAGCCTGGAGCCTGTTTCAGAGTCTGTGTCTCCCTCTCTCTCTGACCCTCCCCTGCTCACGCTGTCTCTCTCTCTCTCTCCTCTAGAAATATATAAAACATTAAAAAAAAAATCAAAAGAAAAAAAAAAGAAAAGACATTCAGCTTAATTTTTTCCGGACTTAAAACTGGAATTTAGTGCCACCAGAAAATAGTAGGTAAGCATGAAAGCTGAGGCAATTTATCATAGTTATCATTTCCACCGATAAGCATTTCTTTGTTTGAACAAATGCCCACTATAAAAAAACAAAGTCGCAATTGAATTAACAACTGGCTTACAGTGATGTTCCCAGCAAGAAAAAAACTTGGGAAAAAGATGGAATATATATATATATGTATGTATATTTGGTATTTTGATAGAGGTCAATGTGCTAGAAGGGTATCTTCCACTTTTACTTTAAATGTAGAAGTATATGTTCAGTTCCTAAAATTTCTACATTTGAGAAGCCGGTGCTCAAACTTATTCGGTACCAGTGAAATGTGATGTATCTCAGGATTTTGTTTGATCTTGTCAGCTACTCAGCAAGATAAGGCAGCAAAGGAGGGAACTTTGCAGTAGACTTGCAGTGGGAATCAGTGTGTGTGTGTGAGCGCGCGCGCGCACTGCTGTAGACAAGGCCTACTGTTCATTCTGACCTCAATTCAAGGTGAAAAGGAAACTGGGGGGGTTCAGGACCCAGGATGGTGGGTAGTCCCTGGAAGCCCTCTGCAACGGTCAAGCAGACATTTATCTGTCAACGGAAGGCAGCAAGGCCCTGTCACTGGTCTGCACTGTGGGCTAGCACAGCCCCGGCACAGCCACCAGGGCAGCCAGTGGAGTTAAGCAGGGCTTCATTCCTACAAAGGAGACCAAATGATTGAATAAGAAGAGACTTCTGACCTGGACCACATGCAAGCTGCCTGAAATTTAGGAAGTCAGGCACAGATGGTTTGCTGTTGCTAAGAGGCATCAAGAAGGGTTAATATCTAATGAGCTGACATTGGGTCCTGAGCCCTGGGAACCATGCCCAGGGTCATGCGAGTCAGAGTGACACAGAGCAAACACTATAAAAGAGTCTCCTATTGTTAACAGTAGCATAACATCACATCCCATTTCAAATGATAGAATCTTCTCAAAGGATAAATTTTGCCTTTAAAGTCTGTGGCTGACAACCGCTTTGTGGAATCGTGGAAAGAGGAGTGTGGAAAGCAGACAGGCCAGCGGCTCAGGCTGCCAGGCTGCTGTAGTCTGTCCAGGCCCCAGTGTAATGCACTGTTTAACTCTGCGCATCATCGCTTAACCCTCCAGGGCCTCAGTTTTCTCATCCCAACAGTCTCCATGGCCACCTCAGAAACTCTTGTTAAAGCCCATGAATGTTTAGTATGAGGCTCCCATTACAAATATCCTCTTAGTAAAACTTAGCTTACATTGTGACACTCCTACTTACTCAATAAATTTAAGGGAAATAACCACACTCCAAAATGGATGTTCAGAACATTCCAGCTTCCTTCGCCAAAGCCCTTTGAAAAGTAGACATAGTCACAAGCACATCACAACCTTGTAAGACTAATTATGAAATAAATCGTGTTAATCCTCGTGATGTGCAGTTTTCTCACTCTTCTGTGCCCGGGTCAGCTGTCCCTGGGGCAAGAGCTGGTATATCAGGACTGGTTTTGTCCCACAGCTTGGGGCCATCAGTCCTGTCTCCCCTCTGCTGGCCAGGCACAACTGTGGTAATGCTGAGCAACTAAACAGTGCTGGCTGTCATGCTGGGGCAGAAAGGAGAGAGGCTGATCTTAGATGCGTGCAGAACGTGGGGGTTGTCTGGGTATGACAGATGGGGAGCACAGGCGTCCTGTCCCTCTGTTAACCGCAGCAACAGGTCCACAGGTGCGCCAGTGTAACCCAAGCAGGAAGACTTCTCAGCAAGACCCAAATTTGCTGGTATGGGTTTTCCCCAGGTCTCCAGGGAAGACTGCCCTTGGGTTGATGCTACTTCAAATGCAAGGGAAGACCTGACATTCAGGAGCCTCTCCCAGGCCAGCAGGGCCCTCGATGGCTACATGAAGAATTTCGCAGGCCTCAGTCAGTCATTATTTCACCACAGTCTTGGCACCAAAGGGAGAAGGCTGGAGAGCAAGGGGCAGGAAAGGGGGAACTATTATATGGATCTAATTTTGTGGAGGACGGCATAAGCTGTTGGGAACACTACGTCATAAAGCCCAGAGTACTCAGCTCATAGCCCCTCATTGTTCCTGGAATCCCCACGCTGGCATGACACTCAGACCTGAAATTTATTCAGGACCAACTTCCCAAAAGCTCAAGATATTGCACACAAGTATTCATTTTTATTAATCTACTAAATCTTCACAAAGTTCCTTTCCTTTCAGTTAGAAATGAACGAAAAGCAGGGTTAATTCTCTTATGACTCTTTCAACTGCGGTAGCCCGATTTAAAGAGAACAATCTACCATAGGTGACACAGAAAGTTAAGGAGGGTGCTCAGAAATGCTGGTCCCTAGAGGAAAAAAAGAAAGTCAATAGCACATCCACAACAGGCCACAAACACGCAGGAGGGGCCAGCCCTACCCATACCATTCCTAGTCTCAGACACCAATGAAGAAGGAGGCAAGTTCAGAGCATGTATAGATTAGGTTTCTCTGACCTTAGTGGGAAGTTGCCGCATTTGAATTCAAGTCCCTTAAGAAAAGCATGAACAAATGCTCACTGAGGGTCTCTGCCTTATCTACACAGATTTTCAAGGACATGCTTCATCTCCTGTTTCTCCTCACTCTTGATAACAGTTTCCCCTGACATTTACAGTACAATGAGTCTCTCTAATGGTTTCTCAGGAAAATAAATCTGAAAATGGCAGGCATATTTCACCTTTGTCCAGCCAGGATCTCACGAGGTTGAGAATGCAGGTTCAGTTTGAAACCCATCGTGACAAAACCATCCTCATCTGGAAAAGGGAAAAACCCCAATCATAATTCTCTGCTGAGAGTCATTAGAGAAAGCCCAAGAAAGAACAGGAAGACGGGTCCAAGAGCAACTCTTGAATTTATAGAAGCGCAGACCACTTTGTTTGAGTCATGAAATCATAGCCTACTTGATTCAAGTCATCCACTAACAAGGACATATATGGACTAGGAGACTTTTATCCTCACGGTTTCATTCTACAAAATAGCACTGCATTTGCTCATCTGTCTGGATGACCACGAAATAATGGTACATCTTGTAAATATAGGTTGATTACTTCGGGGAGGGGTAGGAATTAGTTTTAAACCTATTGCATAGTTTCAAGTTATTTCCCATGAGATTTCATACCAGGCCACAGCACTGGAAACCATAATTTCCATATTTATTGGAAACAGCATCTCGGCCAAAGTGGTGCATTGTGTTCTCACAGTGAGACCTCACCCGGGGAAACAGAATTAACTCACACTATCATCCTAAGTGTCTAGGGTCTTTTTTCAGAAAACTGTAAAATTTGACTCCCTAATTCAGAGAAAATTTCTTCAAATCCATTGCCTTTTAGCAAAGACTATAGCTGGAGGAACTGATTTCTAACCTAATACACTTCTTTGCCAACCTAACCAAAGAAGTTTAAATCTGTGTTGTGCAAATGGCTATTTTTTTGACCCATATGTCTCCTGGCATTATTGTTTAGCTGAGTGTAATAGTTACATATTTTATGCTCTAAGTTTCAGAGTCTGTTAAAATATGCTTTTATATGAAAAAATATGTTCTTACATTTTTTTGTGTGAAAACTACATGTGCTCATGGTGTGTTTGTGTATGGGGGTGGGTAAGGGTATACAGACTCACATGCATTCAAACCAAAAAGAACAACTAAAAGATAAAGAATGCCACGTATTTTATGTGCAATAGATCTGAATATTGAGTTTTAAAACCACTGATGGCTAGCATTATGTTATTAACTCACTGAGGCTTCCAGTTCAGAATACAACTATCTACACACTTGGGTTTTTAGTTTTATTTAGGAATATTGATGCCTCTTTAGAACTACAGACAGCACTGAGTTAGCATGAAAATCAACACATTTACCACCCAAACTGCAACATACACAAACTCTTGCACAAAAAGAAGAGGTTTAAGAAAATAGGTAAAATTAGTTACAGAGAACAAACTGGCTATTGTATAAAATTGTTGAGAACCCAATATTTTCTTTTTTTTATGTTTATTTATTTTATCTTGGGGAGGGAGAGAGTGGTGTAAAACGACAACCCCAAGCAGGCTCATTGTTGTCAGCATAAAGCCCCACGTGGTGTTCAAACCCATGAGCCGTGAGATCATGACCTAAGCCAAAATCAAGAGTTGGACACTAAACCAACTGAGTCACCTAGGTGCCTCTGTAAGTCAATAATTTCTTAAAGAGTTGCACTGAAGATAGATTGGTATTAGTGTTAGATCACCAGTATTTGATTCCTTCCATTCATACTTATTCATTGATCTCTTAATTAAATCAAAAATAAACTGCGTTGATCTGGATAGTCTGAGTTAGGAGCAAGCATTAACTACTGCAGTTGATAACAGTACCCACCCCCCCCCATAATATATCCTATGGCAGATTAGGAATCTAATCCAGCATGGCTTTTGTTTTAATGTTCTTAAAAATGTCCTTTATGGGGCACCTGGGTGACTTGGTTAAGCACCAGCTCTTGGTTTATGGCTTAGGTCATGATCTTATGGCTGTGAGATTGAGCCCCATGTCAGACTCTGCACGCTGACATTACAGAGCCTACTTAGGATTCTCTCTCTCTCTCTCTCTCTCTCTCTCTCTGTCCCTCCCCAACTTGATCTGTCTCTCTTAAAATAAACATTTTTTAAAATGCCCTTTACATCTATAAGTGGCTTATTTAGAAATTTTTCAATACTGTTTTAAATAAGTAAGTTTTTTTTGTTATTTTTGATATAATTATATA
Organism: Crocuta crocuta; assembly: GCF_008692635.1. Lineage (NCBI taxonomy): Eukaryota > Metazoa > Chordata > Mammalia > Carnivora > Hyaenidae > Crocuta > Crocuta crocuta. The sequence goes on from NW_027532407.1 coordinate 748,192, forward strand.
AAAATATTTTGGCAGTCTTGCAAAATTCTTCTTAAAATACTTTCCAAAATTATTACATTCAAAGCGGCATATATACTCTGTAAAAAGAATATCATTTTTATCTCTTGAGGAGTTGAATCCATGCAGTATGTTTATTCCCTACTTAAAAATGTCATATTTTGAAGGAAAATGAATTAAATTTTCAAATTCATCCTAATCTTGTCCACCTCCACAGCTCTTCAATTCCATGATGCATGCTTTTTTACATTTTAATGCTTTTGAAAATGAGATACACCTTCAAATGATATCTACATTGAGTGCAGGTATGCTCTTGTTTAAATTCTAAAACACTATATTGTGTCCAGCAATCTGTAGACTACTATATAGGAGAAAATACACTATTTCCCCCCATGATTTTTCTCCCTTAAGGTTCTGCTAGATGCTTAATATAATAGTACTTCTAACACAGAGAAATCCCTCGATGCAGTTTGAGGATGGCCTAATACCACCAGTCAACCCTCCTTTTTCCTTAAAAGAGAGGAAAATGGGTGGCAGTGGCAGCCACTAAAATAAATGGAAACGTGCAATACGTGCTTCACCAGCACCTCCACAAGCAGTGGTCATGCGATTCCGTTCTGGTCAACGGGGAGAAAGCAGGGATGTAGGCGGTCTAGGAAACCTTGCATTTAACACAGAGAAGAAACCTGGCTGGCGTGTCCTCTTTTCCTCCCTTCTCACTGTCTTGCCCTTTAATGATGCTGGCACCAAGGCTTAGAGAGGTTAAAACAACTCCCCTAAGCCAAGCAGTTGGTAAGAGACAGGGCCAGAGGCAAAGCAGCCTCAGGGTAGGGAGCCAATTCCATAGGAGCCAACCTCTTTGGAGAGCTAAGATGTTACTGGAGTAATATGCACCAGGCAACTCAAATTTCATCAGGCAATCCTTCATATAACTAGCAAAATATAAAAACAGCACTCTCTGGGACTCCTGGGTGATTCAGCTGGTTAAATATCCAACTCCTGCTCTCTGCTCAGGTCATGATCTCACAGTTCCTGAGATGAGCCCAATATTGTGGGGCTCCTCGCTGATAGCATGGAGCTTCCTTGGGATTCTCTTTCTCTCTCTCTCTCTCTCAATATAGATAAATAAATCTTAAAAAAAAAAGAAAAAAAGAAAAAGAAAAAGAAAACCCACAGCACTCTCAAATAGGAAAAAGCTGGTTTCCACCCACTCACCCACCTACCAAAGAAACTCTGCCCCAAACCGTCAGTGTATCTTGGAGTAACCCACGCTCATTGCCCACTAAAATTCTTAGATCAAATCAGCACCAGAAGTGCTCGTTAACTGAAGCAAGTGAGATATTTTATTATCTAAAATGTAAATCATTTAATATGCCTCCCAATTACTTATTTGGTCTAGAAAACACACACATGCACAGTCTAAAGCAAAATCAAGAAAAACTAAAACAGAAAACCTTTCACTTTTCAGTATTTTCACCCATAGATCATTGATACTGCCTGGGCCAGAGAAAATAAATAAATCAGTGAATCTGTTAATATATTATATTTTTATTACTGAAAATCATTTCCCTTGTGCCTCCATTAAATACTGTTTAACAAATGTTGAAAGATTAGAGACTTGGTGGGATGTTTCATCAGGAAACCCCAGGTACCTTGGACTCGATCTTGGCAGAGCTGGAATTCATTTCTCAAGTCTTTTTGCCTCCAAATCTGGCGTTAGGACCTCAGAGATCCTGAGTTCAGAAAGGTGACTAGCTAGTAAGAAACAAGAACTAAATCCAGACCCAGATCATGTCCAAATTTGTTGAGCACCTGCTGTGAATACAGTGCTATCCCAGAGATGATGTACATAAAATATAACATAGTCCTGTCCTCAAGGCCTTTGAGCCCCTGTGACCATTGTGTGTTTAAATCAATTCAATCAAAATTAAAAACACTATAAATAATACAACATTTTTAAAAGAAGTCTAATGTACTTTTTAAGATATCTCTAATTAAAAAGCTGACAAATCCCTAAAATACAAATAATCAAGATAAAAATGACCAGAATTACAATGGTCACAATAACATTTATTATTGAGCACTTACTATGTACTAGGCACTATTTTAAATGCTTTCCAATTTTTATTACACAACTAGACCACTTAGATACTATTCTAATTTTACAGATGAGTAAACAAAAAAGATTAGAGAATTACAAAATCTGCCCAAATTTACACATGCTAATAATCACTATGCAATTCAGTCTCCAATTTCAAAAATTCCTGCCACTACCTATAAATAGCTTTTTAAAAAGGGATAACAACTCGCCCCCCCCCACCCCCCACAATTTT
>NW_027532407.1:750555-758983 GCF_008692635.1 Crocuta crocuta
TACCTCCATAGGTCTGTTTGCTTTAAATACCTCAACATTTAGTCAATATCAGAAGAAAAGCTAGGAGCTGGAAGCTGAGAGAAATAGTACCCATTTAGAATTGGCCATTTGTGGTAAATAAATAAGTCAATAAGGTGAAGTATAGGAAGACTTTAAACAAGCAAGTTTCCAACACATTATGCTTTAATTAATTGTAAACTGAAGAATTATTGGGGGGGAGATGGTATTTTTAGAAAAGCAATTAAATCTAGCTTATGGGTGTCACTGACATTAAGGTCATCTCAACAAAAAGGATTTTCTAAGTAATAGAAGCAGATCTTAGGGCAGAAGCACCCAAGAGATGGCTACAATAGAATCAAAGACCAATTTGCCCCCATGTTCAAGGAGAAGAAAGTATCGACCTCATTTCCCAAGATTCCACTGGGATTAGATGCCTTTACTTAATTAACTACTCATCCATGATACCATCTAAAAAATGCTGACTCTACAGCTTTGTGCAGATAACTTGCTGTAGCCTCAACAACTCTATTTATTGAAATATCCATTTTCCTGTCTAATAGAGGCTAGAGTGTGAACTTCCTCCACTTGAGCTAGTATTCTATGTCTTCATTTATGCTACAGCTGTGTTTGTACTAAAAGGTGCGGGATATTTGTGTCTGTGATCATACACACTCCAAGGCAAAGAAAAATATAAGCAGAATATGGAAAGGAAGAAATGCTACAATCGTACTGCGTTTCAACATAAAACAGTTACAATTCTGTAGGAAAAAAATACCTATAAAAATTAACTCAAACCATTTTTTATTTGTAGACAAAGAAAAACTATTGCCACAAACAAATGTATTTAAACGTGTGCATGTGTCCTGTCTGACCAATGTGCACATTTCCCTGCTCTTGAGGGCAAGGGTTAGATGCAGAAGCCTCGTCTCGCTTGGGATGCCAAGGGCCACCAGTGCCTACATTCTGGCTGCAAATGCACTGAGGAGAAAAGCTAATGATCATGATTCGTTTAGTTACTACAGAGCCAGCACAGCTCCCTGCCCATGGTAGGTGCTTATTTAATATGAGTTGGACTAAATACAGATAGTGTCATCATCCATTTACTTCCATTAATTAACATCCAATTGAGACTAGCTTTGATATATCTTGCAAATTGTTCATTTTTCACCTTTAGAACAGCTAAAATTTTGCAAGTTTAGGCATATGGTAATATGTACGTAGCCAGAAGTAAATATTTAACCCCATCTCTACTAAGTAAAGCCCTTAACGTTTTATGTATAACCTGAAGACACACTAAGTGACAATTCCTCCTTATCTGAATTTTTGCTTTCTATGGTTTCAATTACCATAGGTAAGGGCCTCCCTCTGACGTATCATCAGAGGGTCATTAGTAGCCTAACGCTGCATACATCACTGTCACTCACCTCACTTCATCTCCTCAAGTAGGCATTCATCATCTCACAGCATCACAAGAAAAAAAGGGGAGTAAAATATCATAAAATACTTTGAGAGAAACCACATTCATATAACATTTATTACAGTAGGTTGTTATAATTGTCCTATTTTATTATTGTTATCAATCTTTTATTACACCTAATTCATAAACTAAATATTATTACAGGTATGTATGAATAGGAAAAGCATTATATATATGTATAGGGTTTGGTACTCTCTGAGGGTTTAGGCATCCACTGGGGTCTTGGAATGTATCCCCTGCAGGTAAGGGGGACCCATGGCACACATACACGTTTGGTATTAAAGATTTTCTCATCATAGCACTCTTTTCTACATGGTAGCAGTAGTAGTTTCCACACTAGGAGGAGGCAGGTGTATCATTTATCATTTATCTTCCATCATCCCATCTGGTGATATAGCAGCTTTCTCCTCTCTTGCTCCCTATCTCTTCGAACTTGGCCGCCTTTATATTCTGAAGGTAGTAACGGCTTGTTTTTGTTTTTGTTTTTTTAATTTTTTATGTTTTATTTCTGAGAGAGAGAGAGAGAGATAGCGTGAGCAGGGGAGGGTCAGAGATAGGGGGAGACACAGAATCTGAACAGGCTCCAGGCTCTGAGCTAGCTACCAGAACAGAGCCCAATGCAGGGCTCGAACCCATGAACCGTGAGATCATGACCTAAGCTGAAGTTGGACACTTAACCAACTGAGCCACCCAGGTGCTCCAATAGTAGCTGCTTGCTTTAAAAAGTAAAGAACTTTACTTAATACTCTTCTGCTCATTGCACTTCTCATTCTGTTCCCACTGCACAGCTCTTAAGTTGTTTGTCAAATCCAAAATATCTCTCCTGCTTTTCATTGGAGATTGATTAAATTGATAAAAATAGAACCCCAAACTGTCACAGCTCTTGTAGTCATCTTAATTAATTGTAATTAGTTTTTTAAATATTCAGCTCCTGATTTCTCACAAAACTGAGGGGACTGCACACATGTGAGCTGTCATTATTTCTTAATACTACCACAGGTACTAGAGAGGTAACTGTCCATTCTTCCCTGTGGTCTTTCATACCTTCAACCCTGATTAGTATGTATGTGGCTGGTAAATAATTGAATTAGTTTTATAGTGAGTGACATATTTTGAAATCTGCAAAGCATCTTATTCTGGGAATTTAAGCCAACCCTTGCTTTTCCCTAGGTAGCTCTGTGTATGCCTGCAATAATAAGTTGGAGCAGATTCTTGACTTTCCCATTAGCATCTAGCAATTTATGAGCTCTTGATATCCATGGGATGATTTTTAAAGGATGATTTTAATTCCCCAATGCACCTAGATAACTAGAAAAATAATAGACAATAAATGAGTACTTTAGAGAAGGAATTTAACTATGAATTTAAAGCTTTACCCAAGCTGAAAGTAATCAAAAAAAACTTTGTAACGGTCCTGAACTGACTTCAACATTCCCTTTACATTATTAAAGAAATCTATCAGCTTTGAATAACTTATTTCATTTAGGTTGCACAACTATCCTACAAAGCAGTAGTCATTATCCACAATTTTTAGATGAGGAAAATGAGGCTCAGACATTTTAGGTAAATTACAGAGTCAGGAATTAGCAAGAGTTAGAGTTCAATCCAGGTCCAGCTGCATTTAAATCCGTGTCCATAGCACTATGCCAACTCCCAGGAAGAATGTGGGTCCTTGAATTCCCTGACACTTAAAGTACCATGTGGGTCCTTTATCAAGTTTAAACCTAAAAATATTCAAAGTTGAATTATCTCATGGATTATCCAAATCATTGGGGTCCAATTTATCCCTAACTACATACTAAGTTGGCAATGATAGGCCTATAGTTTTTAAGCATGACCATATATGAAATTTAACACATTTGGGGAATTAAAAAATCAAATATAAAGAAACTTGTACATAAAGTAATAATTCTCTCAATAAGAATTTGCCTAAAGAATTTATCACTAAAATCACAGAAAAAGCATGTATTACTTTAAGCAAAAATCTTCATAAATTCCTATCAGTATCATCCATTGTCAAAGCATAAAATTCTTACTTTTGTTACTCCTGCAACCAAAGTTGGTCAAAGAGACAATCAACCATATGCCCTCTGAATGCTCTATGTTAACAACTTTTAATTAAAATATTATTTAATTACCAATTCATTAGAAGTCTTGAACTCCATGGTAGTTAGTTAAGCAACAAGTTTGGCTGGATCACTATCCTGAAATACTGAGTAGAACTCACTAAGTAAAGAGAATTAGAAATGGATTCTTTTCTTAAACAAAATTCAGATTATATCCATTCACTGATACAATACTGTATATTTAAAGACAAATACTTTTCATAGGTCACTATTAGGAATTCAGCAGATTACGTAGTAGTTTCTAATGGGAGGCTTTGCTACATGTCTTATGGCAGTTTTTATTCCAGACTATCTTTTCAAGGATGTTTGTGAAGCAAACAACCTGGAAAGATGAAGATAGTGTCTCCCTCCAGGACAGGACAGATTTGTTTCCTGACCAGGGAATAAAGGCTGAGGCAAGTATGCCAGTAGCTCTTTATAAGATTGGTGATTTCCCAAACTCTTTTCCTCAGCTGTGACACAGACCCACCTAAGCCTGCTCTGCATTGTCCTCTGGGGGCTGGGGGACATAGGAAACTAAGGACAACAGGAAGCTGCACCATGAGGAATAAAATTCTTTGTGTCTGACCCGAGAATTTCATGTCTTCTGCCAGCATAGATGAAATGGTTGCAGGCTTACCTATTAGTTTAGTAGAAGGGTAAATCTAAAAGCCCTTGCAGCTCTTGACAGTTGTGTATTACTGATTATTTGAATAAGTACTTTTTAAGAGGCTCACTAACTCCAAGGTAAATTTTTTGCACCTCCCTCTAAAGCCTAGAGCTCACAGCTGTCACTTGTGCTCAATTACATCAAACATACTAAAGAATTCTACTTTTATGCAAGAAATTCTTGGGACCATCTGGCCACACTACAGCTACTAAAATGAGGGGGATGGGTACAAGTGGAAGAGACTTTCCCATCTGATGACCACCTTTGGGTTATTAGAGCCATCAGGACTGTGGGTCTGTACACTAAGACAAGATATCCTTCTTATTCCCTGATTGGTGGCATGCTTTCACAGAGTGACCTGTAAATCCTTGCCATCACTCAGGCCATGGGAAGAAGATGTCCTATCTTGCTCACACTCCTCAGTTTACCCCCAGGACAACACAAGCCAGTCACTCATATATACTTCTTTTCCTCCCCTTGTTGTTTAGGCATATGAACATTAATAACCAATATTAACAGAGTACTTCACAATAATAATTTGATCTTTCTCTCACCCTAGAGATATAGACAAAAAGACTTTATATTTTTTTTTCCACAGAGGCTCAATGAGTTGACCCAGAGCTGGTAACTGATGAAGTGGACACATAAACTCAGGGCTTCTGACTTGCTCCTCTGTACCATTCCAGTCTCTGTGCTTCATGCAACCCAGAAGCCCACCAGATGGTTCAGCAAATTTCACGGTAGCTACTGTCTCCCTCACCTACGCCTCACAGGGAATGCCTGTGAGCTGCTAGGTTCTGCATCTGCCTGAGCACAGACGGCATCTTCTCATGTCCGCACTGCAAGTGGCCATGCCTGACACATACACAGTGGGGTCTTCCCTATGCTTCCAAGGCAGAAGACAAGAGGTCTAAATAACAAGCAAGCATGCACACCTGAGCAGAAACTGAGGCTCTGCTCCCCAGCACCCACCTTCTCCCTCTCGTGGGCTCCTTGGGGACCTCTCTATTTGGCTCCATGACAGGCAGGAGAGGACAGTGGTTAGAAAGCAGGATCTAGAATCCAGATAGCCTGGAATTTTGAATCCTGGCTCAATCGCTTATTAGTTGTGTGATTTTAGACAACTTACTTAATCTATTTGTGCCTTAGCTTCATCATCAGTAAAATGGGGATAATAACAGTACCTCTATAAGGGGATTGTTGTAGACATTACATAAATTAAATAAATTACTCCAAACAGGCCTGTACATGATAAATGTTATCTGTCACCCATGTTATCTGTTACACTGTCACCACTACTGCTGCTGCTCTGAGTCCCCTTTGGACACACATATCCCATTCTGGTGGGCAACCCAATTTCTGACTGTCAGGCCTGGTTCTACATTCAGGTGAACTTCTCCAGAGTCTCCAAGCCCTACCCGACACAGCAATCTAGCCTGGCCCACTCTACCACCAGAAACAAAAGTGACAAGGAAAGTGTGACGAGCTCCACAAATATTTGTTGAATGAATAAATGAGTCGGGAACTCTTTCGTTCACAATATATATTCTTAAAGAAAAATGAGACCATCTCTCTGCCTCTTCTGTGACTAAATCCACGTGGTAGGCAGGGTAAGGACACCTCCTCCCTCTGTAAGATGTCCACAGTTTGTTCCCTGGAAGCTGAACATCTTACCTTCTATGGCAAAGGGGACTTTACAGGGGTGATTCATGTTGGGGACACTGAGGTAAGAGGTTTTCCCAAATAATCCAAGTAAGCTCAATGTAATCATGTGAGTCCTTAACTCTTATCTGCAGAGAATCAGAGAGATGGCAGCATGACAAAGACTCTACTCTTGTGGGCGGCTTTGAGGATGGAAAGGGGTCCCAAACCAAGGAATGTGCGTGACTTCTAGAAACTGAAAAACACAAAAAAACAAATTTTTCTCTGTAGCCTCCAGGAAGCAGGAAGAAATGCAGCCCTGCTGACCTTGACTTTAGCCCAATCCCCCTTGTGATGGACCTCTGACTTTTAGAACCTTATGATAATAAATCTGTACCTTTAAGTCAGTAAGTTTATGATAACCTGTTAGTACAAGAATAAGAAAACTAATATAATCCTTTTGTTTTTTTCTATCAGGAAAAGACCACTACCCAGTTTCTGGGCACTGTCATGTGGGATTAAGCAACAGAATGGCACATATTTACCCACTAATTCATGTATTGATTCACTAAATGAATTTATGGAGCATTCCCATAGGCTAGGCACTGCACTGTGTGCTATAGAAAACAACAGTGAGCCAGGAAGTCATGGCTGGCTTCTGTTCTCATGGAGCTACGTCCCAGGGGTAAGAGACAGGGACACTAAACAGGCCAATAAATAAAATAATTTCAAACGGTGATAAGTGCTGTGAAGGAAATAAAATAGGATGATGAGACAGAGAACACAGGAGGCAGAGCTGAGGGGAAAGGAAATCCCAGACTGGGCAGGAGGAAGGCTAAGAAATGACAATTTAGCTGAAGGGGAAAAAAATGTACAAGAAGCCAGCAAGACAAAGATCCAAGCCGGCTCCTGAGCCAGTAACCCATGGCTGACCCAGCCTTCTCGAGAATACTGTAAGAGATGAAACACCCACTTTGAGAAACTGACAGGACTTCTTGCTCCAAGGAAAAGCGCACTGTGTGAATTGCTATGCTCATTTTCCTGCCCTCACTCTTCACGAGCATGACTTTTAAGGCTTCATTTTTTAACATATTTTATGAGCAGTTAAAGGCAGCATTATCCCAGAGTCTCTGGGTATATCATTCTCCAGGAGAGTACTCGGTGCTCTCCTCAGGTGAATATGGATGTGGTTAGACTCCTGGAGATGGCTGTTCTGTGATGGATTTCCCGGGGGGCTGGTGGCTGCCAGTATCAGTGACTCTGGCCCCAGGACTCCATCCATCGCTCAAGTTTAGCCCGAGGTGGAGAGCTACTGGCTGGCAGACCACGGCTGGCTCTCCTGCACACTTCATTATGACAAAATATCATAGTAGGTAGGTGGTGGGTAAGTGTATAAATTTCTCTCTCCTGTCCTATCATGTAGGAATGGCGGCTTTTGATTCTAAAACATACATGCACACAACAATCCTTCAGTGTATCTATTATATAATGTCTTGCTCTAACATCTATCATAAACCAGTGAAAACAGCTCCAATTTTGGTTAAAGTTGTCAAGGTGTCATTAATTATTTCTCACAATTGTTCCTTTCATAGGTTCTTTATGAAGGTCAAGCCACAGTGTCCAAGTAATCTGTCTCAACCCAGAGTTCCCAGACATACATAAACAACTCAGAGTGGTGTAAACTACTTCAGACACCCTTCTAAGAGCTTCTTCCACATTTACCTTTCCCAGAAAGAAAACGGCAAAGCTGAGGTACACAAAATGATTCCAGTTCTAGAGGGATTCCAACCATTTCTGTTGTTTTATATGTTAATGAACTTACAGACTTAATATTGCATGAGAAGGCTTTTGTATTAGGGGAGTGGGGTGCAGAGAGACACCTCATAGTGATAATTTAATGACTTGGAGAATGGTGCCCAGGTTTTTAGAACCCAAATATCTGGGTTTGATTTCCAACTCCATCATATAATAACCATACGACCTTGAACACGACACATCTCTGACCAAGCACCAGTGCTTTCTTCTCTATAATTGAGGTCAAAAGTGACACCCTTCTTGTCTGCTTCAGAGGGTTCTCATAATTACAAAATGAGACATACCTTGTGAACTATAGAACTTAAGTATAAACCAAAGACCCCTAGGGGCCTCCTCACTGACGGAGCTATAAATATGTTGATTTAAGGCAAGAGCCTGAATTTCAATTCTCTACGCTCCACCTACGGTTCCTCTCCTCAGTTACCCCTTCTGGGATGCGCTGGTGGTGATAGGAGTGGATGTCTACCGTACAAACAGACCTAAGGCCTGCCATTTGACAGCCTTCCTCTTCTCCTTTGCTTTTCTCTGCTCCACTGACCTGTCACTTTACCATCCACAAGTCCCAATCGACACTACGGACAACATTCTCTGGACAAATAACTTCCTCTAGAACACCAGCTTCAAGGCCCAGCCATCAGGGAAACTATTTCCACTCTTGGGCCTTGGTATTTAAAAAAAAAAAAAAAAAAAAAAAAAAAAAAAAAAAAAAACCATTTTTGC
>NW_027532407.1:759011-888083 GCF_008692635.1 Crocuta crocuta
GAATAAAAAAAAAAAAAAAAAAAAAAAAAAAAAAGACAAAAAAAGAGCCATTTTGCCAAGCAGTTCCTTAAAGGGGTCAGCAAGCTTTACCACTAATGGGCCAGATGATAAATACTTTAGCCTTCAAAGGCCTAAATATTGTCCCTGTAGCACATTCTCTTTTTCTTTCTTTACAGCGTTTTAAAATTTTGGAAACAATTCTTAGCCCTTAGTCCTTACAAAAAACAGGCCACAGCTTGGATTTGTCCCAAGGGCTAGAGTTTGCCAACTCCCACTTTATGCCACGCCCTTCATTTATACCATAACATACTCGTGCGTGTGTGTGTGCGTGTGTGTGCGCTAGCGCACGCGCGTGAGCACACACACGCGTGGAGGGGCCTGGTCTTGGTAAGGGGAGTTGAGGGGAAGCTAGTTAGGTCAGAGAACGTACCTGGAACTAGTGCCCCTCAAACACGCAGACCCTGTCACTCAGTCTGCTCTTCTCTGGCACATTTCTTCACTCAGGGCTTCTCTCAGAGACTCGTCACTTCCCTCTACCCAACCTCTTCTGAGAGATCAGTACATGTCTGAACTCCAAAAGTGAGCCAGGCTCAAGTTCTTACACTGAGGGCTCCTGCGCTGGAGGTAAATCAGGCACATAGCTTCCATGTCCCCAACATTCTATGACAGTTAGAAGCCACTCTGCCCACAGCACACGGGAGCTTGTGGTGAGTCACCCGTGACACAATCCAGTCAGTAAAGATACATCTCTGAGCCACCCAGGATGTTTTACACCATTATTAGTTGCTATACTCATTATCAAAAAAGGAGGAGGAGGCAGGGAGGGGAAGGGTCTAGAGAGGAGGAGGGAGAAAAGGAGAGGAGTCAGTAGGAGGAAAAGAGGAGGAGAAGGAGAAGGCACTGTAGAATATTTGGTCTGGATGTCACTATCACAAAATTATCTTCACCTGGCGTTCATATCCCATTTATCAAATAGTCCTATAATTCAAAAACAAAAGCAAGATCCCCACTATTTATGGTTTATAAAGGAGAGGGAGTAGATCTGGTCTTCCTTTTAATGTTTTCCCCTCTTAATAGAAAACTTAACTTTGTTTCTTCTTGATTTTCCCATATATACCCAAAGTCAAGGCCTCTATGAGCTTAAAGGGTGCCCAACCGCAAATTAGTAAATGGTGCCCTTGCAGCCCCCGTACAGGTGAGAAGACGGTGCCCCTCCTGCTCGGTGTCTCTGTGCAATTCAGCTAGCTGAAGGTGCCTGTGCTGGGGAGGACTGGGAGTGGGGGGAGTCACCCCTTCACCTGGTAGATCCAGTTGTGTCCAAGGATGCACATGTTGGTGAGCAGAGTCAAGATGGACTCTTCCCAACTCCTGTCTTTTGCCAAGCTGCCCAATAACACATGGAGGCCCTGACTTGGGTCTTGAGTCCATGTCTACAGGCCAGGTGAATCTAGTGCATTCTGTGCACCTACTGGTAGTACGCTGACACAGAGGTTAGCAATAATATTTATGGTGCAGGTGGTGGTGGTCCCGACAAAACTTGTCAGCCAGAGATTCTTTGCTCATTATCACTTAAGAAGGGCTGATTTTGAGAGCCACAAAGATAATTCCGGTCAGGTGGCCCACAGTATTGGTCCTATAGTTATAGGAGGAGGGTGACTAACAGTCCATGAAGATGTGCAGCTCAGAGAAAAAAAAATGTTTACAAGGTTGTTTTACATAGTACCTGGAGGCAGGCTGCTGAAGTGGAGAATGGATGTTTGCTCCCTGCAAGGAGTGCTGAGGCACCAAGAGGTCTAAGCTAAACGATGACTTTCTTCAGTAGTGGGAAGGAAGGTTTGTGAAGCCTTGTTTGAGATGGGTAGAAGAGGTAAGTAAGGAACTGATAAGCCAGAGGGCGAGGGATAAGGCTTCAGTCGTCCGAAGAGGAAAGAACAGAAGGTGGTAGGGATATGCGAGGTAGAGAAAATCTGAAGCTGCCTGGGAGCTGCCCAGCAGAGCCCAGCGACAGATGGGAAGGGGAGATGAAAAGGTCATGGCAGAGTCGAGGATGACTGGAGTTCCCTGCCTAAGGAAAGGGCTGATGGCTGTGTTCAGGTTGCCAAGACAACAAGCCTAAATGGCAGCCAGGGAGGCTGGAGTCTCTCTCTGGGACTCTCCTACTCTTGGTTATGAAGTACAGAACTGATCTTCCACTTAAAAGTACAATATGCTACTCTGTTGTGTCAGGGGTGTTTATCAGCTGAAATGACTCACCTCCCCATTGTACCAGAAGGCTGAAGGTTGCAATCATGTTTCATAAACACATGTTTTTCAGCACTGTTAATGGAAACAAACATCTGCAACACTTAATCCAAGCCCATTCACGGGAAAGAGAAATAAATAAAAATCTTCTAACCTTTAGCATTATGTGTAATTTCTTTAAACACAGAGAACTTTACAGCAGAGATCTACCTTTTCGGTAGAGAATGAACTACATATATTTCTCTGGAAACTAAAGATACTACATATACATTTGAAAACATATATTTCTTCAAAGTATTAATTTTTAAAGCGGCCAAAATTGCTAACAACCAGGGAAAGTACCGATTTATAAATTATATCCTCGGCATATAGTATACATTGTGAATTTGCATGCATATTAAATGCAAATAACCAGAACAGCATAACATTAAGGCTTTAAATTTATTTGTGCAAAAGACAGTAAATTCTAACATTAAAATTCTTCCAAGGAAATATTAACTCCCCAAGTCCCATGTGATTGTCATGCAGTCGGCAGAGCAATTTCATTGCAGAGCTTGAGAAGTCAATAACCTGTAACACTATGCCCACCCCACTCACCAGGCAGAGCAGACAGGGCCATCTGGCATCACGTAGGACAGAATAAAGGTGCTCGAGTACTGCCCAGCTTCTCAAACAACATTTTTAAAATAGTTCAACAGACAGACGTACTACTAAAACTGCCACCATAGAATCACTAAGGGGATCTTTCTCCAGGGTAAAGATTTCAAATTGAAGAAGTGGGACAAAATAATGCTGACTCTGCTCTTTCACTATAGTAAAAATGAGGAAATTTGTCATGGCAAAATTTCATGCATCAACTTGGTAGGCTATGGTGCCCAGTTATATGGTCCAACACAAGTACAGATGTTGCTATACAAGGCATTTTGTAGATGGAATTAATATTATCCATCAATCAACTTTAGGGAAAGGAGATTACCTTGCATAGTATGAGTGGGCTTCGTGTAATCAGGTGAAGGCTTTAGGAGCAAAAACTAAGGTTCCAGGAGGAATTCTACCTGAAGACTATAATAGAAATTCTGACTAAGTGTCCAGCCTTTCAACTTGCCCTATAGATTCCAGGTTCAAGGCTACAACATCAACTCCTGCCTGTTGTCGTGCCCTCTGAGTTTCAGACTTGCCAGCTCCCACCAAGTATATGTCAATTCCTTAAAGTAAATCTCTCCATACATCCCATACATACAAATACACACATGTATGTGCACGAATCTACTGATTCTGTTTCTCTGGAAAAGCCTGACTCATAGAAGATTCAAAAGGATTTCCAGGGTAGAACTAACAAAGTATATAGTATTGTAAACCATCCCAGTGGGTAGGTAAGTGTTGGTTGATCTTAATTACGATGGATAAGTTAATGTATTCTCTTTTAACATTTTTTAAATTGAGATATAATTGACATATTAGTTTCAAGTAAACATAATCATTCAATATGTGTATATATTGTGAAATGGTCACAATAAGTCTAGTTAATTACAATTTTTTTCTTACGAAGAGAACTTTTAAGATCTCCTTGCTTAGCAGCTTTCAAATATACAATGCAGTATTGTTAATAGTCACCATTCTATACTTTGCCTCCCAGGACTTATTTATAAGTGGAAATTTGTACCTTTTGACCACCTTCACCCATCTTTTTAAACAGCTCCACCCCTGTGGACTGCAGGCATTTCTTGAAAATTTCCTGATACCCATTTAAAGAATTTTCATGGTTCAGTCGAAGAAGAATAAAGGTGAATTGTATCTGTAAAAGAGTGGGGGCTCATGAAAATCTCTCTGGCAGTTGAACATCTGCTCATCTATGCCGGTTTGGAGGCTTGCCTTGCTATATTTTTATTGTGAATTCTCTGTGGATGCTCTGTCTTGGGGGATGAAACTGTCCCTTTATTTATGACCTAAAAGCTCGATTCACACTGTCGGCTATAATGAAGCAAATATCTATTTCAAGTTTAGATCAAACAATTTCACGGGTTTCCTGCCACCCAGACCAGTCCTTCTCTGGCTTCTTTTCTCCCTTGGCCTTCCCACAAAGCTGCTCGCAACGTTTGCTTCCAAGCCTCTGCTCTTCCCTTCTCCTCTCTGTGACATGGAATGCTTATCCACACAGCCACATCCAATTACTGTGCATGCACAAAGATCCGCAGGCCTGTGTTCATTCCCTTCTCTGACCGCTAACCCTCAGCACACTCCTTTATTTACTGCTGCCTGTAGGATCTCCTGGGAGCTGGTGGAATGAGGGGAAGGGTCAGAGCACATCCAAATGAGAACTGATCAACTTAACGGATTCCCATCTTTTGTAATCCGTTTCATTTCCACTGTTCCAGGACTTGCAGGCTCAAAAGAGAACTGACACATTCCAGAAGGCATTTGGACATTTCTTCTGGATACCCTACCTTTTTTTTTTTTTTTTTTTTTTCTGGACCTAGAGGGATGGGAGGAGTCCTTCAAGGCAGCCACTTAGCCTTGACTGAAAGTTATCTATAACTTCTCTTTCTCTTCTGTCTTCTCTATGGATCATGTCAACAAGTCCAAACTCTTCTCCTTTTTCCTTCTTCAGCTGCTATCCTTCTTATCGTGCACCACGCTTCTTACTCCTCTTCTGAGTTATTTTACAACCCACAGCAAGAATCATCTTCCCCAAATGTCATTTTGATCACGTCACTTGTTGCCAAGTGTTCCAAATGTCTCTTTTGAAAGTAAATTTCAACCCCAGATTTAAAAGTCCACCAGCTGACTTTCTTTCCCCAACTCTCCTTCTTCCCAGCTGTGCCCTGCCCCCTTGACTTAGACCTGTCTTCTGCTGCAGCCTCTGCAAAGAGGCTGGCCCCTCCACAAAGTAGGGCCAACCCTTCTCCCCCACTACACCTCCTTGTGATATGCTCCTGCTCTCCTTTGAATCTCCACTCAGAACAGATTCCTCTGCTCATTTTTCACGGGGAAAATTCAAGAGCTGTCGGGTTTCTTTGATTCCACATCCCAAATAACTAGCTCACCACGGTTTTCCAACAATTGATTCAGATCATAAGGCCTGGACTCACATCTAGCTCACACTCAGGAAATCCCATGGCAAAACGTTGCTAACTACCTGAATAATCACTCTCTTGACTTCACCAGAAAACACTCCTATTTTTACCACTCTCATAATGAAGTCTCAAATGAGTAAACTCCCCCAAATGTAACCTTTCCTCTTGGCAAATTCTCTTAAACATATAAACCTACCCACACAAGTATTATTAGGCATGCATATCAGAATATATTTCTCATTGTGCTTTATTCACATGTTACATATGGGCATGGATATATTTTTGGAAAATTGTTTTTTTAAATATTTAATAGCCATTAAATAGGTAAAATAACACTCTGCTCCTTATGGAGCAGTGAGAAGTCATTCTAGCACTTTTTGCAAGTATTTGCAATTGTAATCAGTAATGTGGGCAGAAAGAATGCCAATGTTTTTCAATCATCACTGGTAAAAATGTAAATTTCTAAAAATTAAGACTCTAAAGTTCACCTGAATTAATCTACTGCTAATGCAAGCTGGGACTATTTCCTAGGATTTTGAGTGGCTTAACATCATCAAGACATGTCACAAGCTTCATCCCAATTATTCAGCGCACACCATGCATTATTCTGAACCTCTCAGAAGATGAAACAGGGAGAGGCAATGAGAGTGTCTGAAGAACAAAAGGAAAAATGAAGCACAGAGACCTCAGGCTAAAAGTATAAAACCCTTGAGAGGGTTTTAAGGACATATTAGATGTCTAAAAAATGAGAATAAATCAGCAGGCCCATTAACTGAGCAGCGAATTAAAGCGCCATTGTTTCCAATTTCAGCCTTGAATATGGAGGGCGCCAAATGGACTGCACTCTCCATCCCCTCTGCATTAGGAAGGGGAGCTCTCCGCTATGTATTCTCAAGTGCCTTTCTTCTTTTCCAGCTAATTTAGTGAAAGAGTGGCTATCCATTTCCTAACTCTTCTTCTAAAACATTATTGCTAACTTCCCCAGGAGCATGTTAAAGGGACAGCAGGAAAACAATTCACTGAAGATTCAAAACACAAGTTATATTCCCCCTTAATTTCAACTTCTCTTTCTTTTATTAAAAACATGAAGTTTGCTATCTTCAGATGTACTGTCTTTTCCCTGGTCTTAATTTTTGAGACAAAATGATATATGCTGATATATATACAGCATACAGATAACCCACAAACTGAGTAGCTTTTGAATTTAAATGCATACCATATTCCACAACTGTATATGTTTCATTGGCTCATCTCATGAAAACAGAGTTGAACGCAGTTCTCCTCAGCACCTCGATATGACAAAAGGTCTGGAAGTTCTAATAGGAACACAGGACAGACTTTTTTTAAGTTAGTTTGTATTTATACCAATTTATTAATAACACCGTTTCAACTGTTAAGTCATACTAGGTGCAGAGGTTAACTGCTTTCAGCTCTCTAAGTAATTCTTGTGGGCTCTGTTTCCACATCTGGAAGTCAGGAATTTCCAATTGGTAGCAGGTCTTGACACACTGCTGTGCTACAAATGGGTTCCAGGTCTGCCACTAGGTACTGACATGCCTCAGCCCCAGGGCACCAGGTGGGGTCTGGGTAACTGGTACCTGTGGACAGGTGACAACTGGCCATCAGCTTTACCAGAGTTCAAAGGCACATTGCTCCCTGCTCAACTGAGAGACATTAAACATGTCCATGGAACCCAACTTCAAGAGGCTGCTGCAAAAGGTACCCCTCCCCTTCATAGAGAAGTTGCCCATGAAGATGCTGAAAGAGTCTGGAAAAGGGACCCAGTGGGCAAAGCTACATCCGTCAACTCCCCAAATTCCCTCCTCCTCAAGGGTTTCAGCTGCTTCTTTCCATGTGGGGCTGATGTGCACTTTCACTGGCAACCAAGCCACCAATGGGACATCTGCTGTAACAATAAACATATATTTTACCAAGTAGAGATTCATCATTATTGCTTTCTTCAGATGGGGAATATCAGAGTACTGCACTTCTATAGTTTAAAAAAAAAGTATTAAAGCTACTGACTTTAAAATTTTTAATTTTTGTAAACTTTGGAATAGTGGTGAAATTGTTTGAAATTTTCTAAGTCGCTACTTGTACAGTATCAGACAGTAACTAAGAAGAATCTAGATAATCACTGAAATCTTGATAAAGACGTGTATTTAGCTTTCTCAGGCATATAAGATAAGCAATATTTAAAACATAATGTTCATGAAAGCAAGATCAGGTTTCTCATTAGAAAATTTGAAAAGATTCTCTTTGGAAGTTCCTTATCCATACAGTGTTGTCTGAATGGATGTTCTAAGCTTGTTGCATTATTAAGTAACTAGTTTCTGTGTGTGCTATAATGAGGCAAAACTGATTTAAATAACATGTTTGTGGTACTCCTTCTTGGGTTTTCCATTTTAGGTACTACCTATTGGTTTACCAGTGAGGAAGATGAGGGTAACTGTTCTTTCATACACATATACATGCCCCATGTTCCCATCCTCCCAGATTTCTACCATAATTTTGATTACCTTTAATGTCAATTCTTATATCATTATTGCCATGGAGATACTATTAGGTAGCTGAATTATGTAATATGCTATGATAACATTTCCTTTTCTTCTTAATTTTTGTCTTTCCTGGAGATAATCACTGTTAGATTTAATTTGGACTAGTTTCCTATATACTTTTCATGAGGTTATCCCCAACTCCTCCCCTAGACTTCCAACTCTCCTCTCCACACACACACAGCAGGTGTCTTACTGTGTTACTCCACACACCAGTTTCTCCACCTTGAAGAAGTCTCTCCTGAACCCCTCTACCTATCCCAAAATTATATTTGAGGATCACTAGTCCTGCCGCACTCCTGGCTCATGTGTTGGTCCTGTCTCTAGGATCCTGGGTCTTTTTATTGGCTTACCCTGTCATTTACTCCTATCTTTGGTTGTGAGAAAAATTTGAGAGAGAGAGAGAGAGAGAGAGAATGCATGCTGGGGAGGGGCAGAGGGAGAGGGGGAGAGAATGTTAAGTAGGCTCCATGCTGAGCACAAACCCAGCAACCCAGCGAGGGACTCAGTCTCACAACTATGAGATCATGACCAGAGCTGAAATCAAGAGTCAGGTTGCCCTGGTTGTAAGAAATCTTGTTAAATTATTTCTTTGGTGGTTTTCTGTCCTCTGTTTTCTATAATCTCTCAATCTGGTGTTATTATTTTTTAGACACTGGACCTCATGGAGCAATCCTATACATTTTCTATCTTTTTGTATTATTTTCTATTCTTTTTACTCCACATTATAGGAAATTTGCTTAACTTGGTCTTCTGACCCTTATAAATTCTATTCTGTTTCATGGTTTTAATACTAAACTTTATCTCTCTAAAGATACAGATGATTTTTTAAGATTTCTTCTTCTTGCAAAGGTTCTGTGTTCTCCAAGATGCTTTTTTTAATGTTTACATGTTTTAGTTTCTATCTCTTATAATACTTTTCTTAAATATATGATGATCCTTGGCTGTGTGCTGATTTAGAGGTGGGGAACTAGAAAATCAACAATAAGGTTGGGAGGATGGGTTGTTGATTTGGGATTTATTTTTGGGTCATTCTAGTTAAGCCTCTTCTTTGGGGCAACGCTTGATGTCAGTGTCCTTCAGTTTTATTTTTAGTTTACAACCCCAAGTTTCAATTGGAGTCTCCTTCAGGTAGGCTATCATCTTGGCTGCCCTCAGGCTAAGGGGCACAGAGAAGCTAGCTGCAGTGGTTCTCGGGATGTGGTAAGTCAACACAGTTTCCCTGATTTCAAGACTACATAATTTCACTTTTAACTTTTCCTGATATCTGCTAATCCAGAAACCTATTTTATCATTTCTACATTAAAAAAGAAAAAACAGAAAACAACTCCATTTCTCTGTTGGAGGGGAAGAGGGACAGATCTAAACTTTCAGCTGAACACTCCTAATGTTAACCCTATCTTCACTCTCATTTTCAGAGGGTTCTTGTTGCTGAAAATTCCTGAGCTTTTGCAGATTTCATTGGTGTAAACTGGGCTACTTCTTGTCTTCTCCTCTGCCAGATTAAAATTCTGCTTTCTCGGGCCTGCTCTATATGCTAACACTCATCCATCTGTATCCCAGATTCCCAAATGCTGTGGCTGTTGCCTCATTTCTTTGTTCTTATAGGTGTGTGCCTTAAAAAAAAAAAAAAAAAAAAAACCTTAGAAGTCATCCTACTGGAGTTTCAGGAGGGGCCAGGAACTAAAACACATACTCATCTTTAACCTGAAAACTATCAGCCACTCTTCATTTTTTTCACACTGAAATGGGCACTACTCAATTTTTCTTCACCGTTAAGACAGTAAGATTCAATGTTCAAGAGGAGAAGGAGGTAGGAAAAATAGCAACTGGGGTGTAGGTGAGACTGAATTTGATAACTGCCCGGTCTTATAAACTAATGCATCTCATTGTTCTAACAATGTATGGGCACCATGGGAAATAAAAGTATGATCCTATTTCAGAGCAGCCTGTAAAAATTATCAAACGGTTAACTATTAAAGAGGTCCTTGAATTGATAATTAGCTAAAAAGAGAGTATTCAGAGGGAAAAACTGCCAGGCAGAAGAGTGGAATAGCAAGAGTCACACCCAATGGAGGAAAAAGGGCTAAGACGCAGCTTTGAAAAATAAACGTTATAAACATTTCTTCTGTGGAGTTTTCATAATGTGTATTAGATATAAAGTGATCAAATGATTGAAGAATAAGATTTATTTTCACAGACTAAGGCTGCTGGCATAAGGAAAAAACAAGCTCTTCCGCTTACAATACAGCAGCTTTACGTCTTTTTTTTTTCACCATAGTGGGTCATAAAGATTTGAAATATTTTTTTTTAAATACCAGTTTAGTGCACTGCACACTTGTGAAAAGAGATATAGTAAAACATTGTATTTTTTTTACTGATGTTCTGGTTTTGAAGTTACAGACTTATACAGATTGAAAACACCATTACTATTGAAATAACTGCAGGTAAAAGAACTTTGTGGCCGTGCGCCAGCAACTCTGTAGTCTCTAACGCCATTTATCCCATTGAAATCATTGTGTTCATAACAGGTTTCGGTAATTCACAGTTTTAAGGAATATAACTATTGCCCAAGGCAGAATTGACTCTTAATTGGATGTATATAGCTACGAGATGAAGGACTCCAAGGAGATATTGCCCATGTTCAAAAATGAAAACAAAACTGTCCTCCCCATCGGATCCCGGTAGGAGGCAGTGGGAAGGGAAGTGTGGATGTGAGGTGCAGAAGTCTGAGTGAGGAATGAACTTGCAGTCAATAAACAGAGAGTAACTTCATCAAAACGATGTGTTAAAAAATGTAAACTGCCAGGGCACGATGGGGCAGAAAGTCTGGCCACAGAAAATAATTCAGACCCTAAGGCAGGCAGAGATCTCCCATCACAGGAGGCTGGTCTGGATGCCTTGATAGTAGAAATGAGACAGAACTCCCTTCAGAGATCTAGGAAACTGAGGAATATAAATTTACAGTACTGCAGATAGAGTCAGGCAAAAGGAATAGACTACATTACTACTAACAAAAGGGCTTACACTGAAGTTGTTTTTAAACTAAATCCATGGTATCCTTTGGGTTTTAATTCAAGAAACATTTACTGAGTATCTACTATGTGCAAGGCATGTAGTCTTGTCCCATCATGTATTTCATTATAAGCCAAATGTGAAAAAAATCAATTTATCGATTTTGCAGACTGATTGATGTTCTTCTGTAAGAACAACAGATTGATTTTTTTTATAGACACCAATACTAATTCTTCCATTATGTCCTTCTCTTTCTGTGCACATGGTCCAATCGACTTTAGGGCCAACTCAATACAAAGAGCAGAAGAAAGGCATTAAGAGAACAAGGTCCATTAGGCCCAATATTGCTCCAATTATTTTAATTCCATTATCCCTGTTCATATTACTTCTTTAATCAATATCTCCTTTCAGTTATTCATGTTTACCCTTTTCAAAATCACAGGTAATAGGATTATGGTCTTTTGAGCTCAGTGGCAACAGACATTCATAAATATATTTCTGAATTTGTGATTGTCTCCAGATCTGCAACTGCAGAGTCTTAAATTGAATCAGGTCTTCCAGAGGCCATCTCATATAAAGATACAGAGCATCTTAATGCAATATAGGTGCTTTTACCTGTTAGGTCATTTGTCATTCACTGTCAAGATCACTCACATATGGCTTAATGGCTTTCTAAGTTTCTTCTTCCCATGTCTGAGCCCTAGGGTAAACTAGTTTTTAGAATGTATCTCTTTTCTATATTCCTGCTTTTCGTTGAATGGAATCCTTCTGCCTTCCACTGACAGTTATTCTGCCCTGCAAGAGCTTCATCTGGTCATCACATTAAGCACTGCCTCTTCCATACAACAATTAACCAATTCCCCAGCTCCACCTCCATAAGAGCCTTACAAATTAAAAGAACTCTGTTTCCCTCCATTCTTTTAACAAACAATCAATGTGGTGCCTGCTCTATGCAAGAAGTTGCTCTTTTGGCATAGACAGGGTATGTAATAGACAGGTGGCCCTTCCCTGAACCATGCAGTGGTCCTGTGAATGTGTTATAAATAACATGAGGGACATAAAGAAGCATATGAAATTGTGATGTGAAGAGTCCCTCAAAAGTTCCCCTAGGGTTCAGAGGGGGTAAAATTGCATATGAGTGGAGAAAATTTTCATACAAAGGATATGAATCTGAGTGAGATAGTGGAGGATGGGTGGATTTTGAAAAGGGAAGCTTGGAAGAAAAAGGGACAAACTGTGTGTGCAAATCAATGCAGCAAATCTAGCTGGGGTCAATGCTTTTCAAAGTAAATAAAAGAGAAAAATGGCTGAGATCCTCAAATGACCAGTTAGGAAGGCTGTACTTCCTTTGGGAAGCAATGAGACCAGGGAGGAGCTGGGCAGGAGGTAAGCACTTCTTAACATGGGGTCAGCCTCATCACCACTTGCACAATCAACTGAAGGCAACTGCAACTTGCACCCATGAGATAGGAAGGCAGGCTCAGCAACATGTTAAGGGGACCTTCTAGATGTGATTCCTGCCTCCCTATCTAGCCTCACATCCTCTTTCCCACATCATGCTCCATGAACACCCAAATGTCAAGGAGCACAAACTTGGCCCTGCACAGCTCTGTGCTAAGCCACCTGCCCTCTGTCTCCTTTGAAATGGTTTCTCACCACCACACTAGTCCATCTGGCAATGTTCTAATGCTTTCAACCTCCACCCAAATGCCAATTTCTCCACAGAGTATTTCTGGACTGGCCCAAGTCAAATCAGTTGCTCCTCTTCCCATGTGTAAGGTATATTATTTACCATAGAGCTCCATCAGAGCAACAATTTTTGCAGAATAATCTCCTAACTAATGATAATACCCTTGACGTTATCGCCAGAGCAATTTTTGACACATGTACAAAGGATAACAAATGAAAGAATGAATGAATGGTTGAATGACAAGAAAGAAAGAAAGAAAGAGAGAGAGAGAAAGAAAGAAAGAGAGAGAGAGAGAGAGAAAGAAAGGAAAGAAAGGAAAGAAAGAAAGAAAGAAAGAAAGAAAGAAAGAAAGAAAGAAAAGAAAGAAAGAAAAGAAAGGAAGGAAAGGAAGGAAAGGAAAGAAAGGAAAGGAAGGAAAGGAAAGGAAGAAAGGAAGAAAGAAAGAAAGAAAGAAAGAAAGAAAGAAAGAAAGAAAGAAAGGCCTGGATGAAAAGGAAAAGGAAAGGAAAAATATTAAAGAATTGTAGAAACCTGATAGAGCTTCATGATGAGTAAATGTAGGGTAGGCAAAACAAGGAGCAGAACGCCAAGCTTCCAAGTTCTCTGCCAGGACCACAATGCCCCTCTTCATTGCTTATGCATTAGCAGTGTAAAAACACTGAACATAAACTCATGGATTTAAAAGAAACAAAGAAGGAGCGATCAGGAGATAGAGGCAGAGAAGAACCCAGATAGGACAAACACTAAGATTCCTATTTTAAATTACTCATGTGCAAACATTTTCTGTGGAAGTTTGATAGAGTCTTGATTCAAAGTATAGTTTCTTTAATTAGAATATTTCCCATGTATCATAAAAAATACTGTAATCTCAGAGGTATAAAAAGGTACCACGTTAATTATTAACTAAAAGACAAAGGAAATCATTTCCCCTTTTAAAAATTAGCGTTTAACAATGAATATATTCTTATCAATTCCATAAAACTCTTATATGTGAATTTTCAGAAATCTAAGATTAGTGAAAGTGGAAAATGCAAAATGGAAATGGGGAAAAGACTAAGCAACAGTAAATTCATTTTTAGTTTTCAAGGCACTTAAGGTTTTATTTCTCATTTATTTTCTCTTTAATAGTAGAGAAGTATTAGGCACACATAAAATGACCTAACTATTAAAATAGGATTTATTAGAATGTTCTAACTGTAGTAGTGCATACTTTAGAGTACACAGCAAGATATTTAAGGACAGTTTAATGACCAAAATGCAATTGCTCACTGAACTCTACACATTATTGCCAAAGTGATGTGGGGAACACAGGCAAAAGAAAAAAAAATTAAATTTCCTTACAACTTAATTGACAAGTCCTTGAGATAGGCAGAGTGACCTTCCTCTAGGAACTCAACTGCCTTGCTACTAACACTTTGCTAAGAGCAAAAGGCAAACTTAGCTTAACATTGTCACTACCTTCAGGACCCTGTAAATCTTCTTTAACATGTAAAAATTCCTTTGGAAAGTTCCTTTATCTCTACCCCCAAGATATACGTTAGCAATCATCCTCCATGCATATGACCCCTTGATATATATCTGAAGGGTCTCATGAATAAGATTTTATTAGAGAGTAATAATTGAAATTTTCCTAACAATAACTAGCCCCCTCGAGGTCCTGGAAACTTTGCTTCCAAATTTCCTTAGAGACTTATGCTATCCCTAAGCCCCTCCCAACTTCAGAGTATATAATCAACCACTCTTCACAACCCCAGTGCAGCTCTCTTTGCCCACGATTCCTTTAATAAAACCACTTTTTGCACCAAAGACATCTCAAGAACTGTTTCTTGACTATTTGCTCGGAACCCCTCCATTTCCACATCAAAAGGGATACTCCATCATCACTCTGACTTAATCACTGTGTGACAATATAAATTAGTTGTTTTAATTTTTTAGTGAGCTCTATGCCCAATGTGGGACTCAAACTCACGACCACAAGATCAAGAGTCGCAAGACAACTGAGCCTGCCAGTTGTCTTAATTTTAATGAAGCCCTGTGGACACTCATGGTAAGCTATAGAGGCCTCTAATCAAAGATAGTAGGCTCTTAAACAAAATAGAAAAGCAAAGTAAGCAGTGTATGCACCAGGATGAAGTTATACATCCATATATAGCATGTGGTGGAACTGTGCCTTCATGGATCACACACTCTGAAAATATTTGTCATTTGATTTACCAATTTTCTTCAGGCTCATGTCGGCGTGAAAAATGGTAAAATGCATTTTTATTTTTATTTTCATTTTCATTTTCTACTGCCTGTCATCATCTTATAAATCCATGCTGTCTAGGCCAGTGCTACCACTTGGCCATGGGACAGGCTGCGAACCCCACCCCCAGGGACATGAAAGCACCCAAGGGACTGGGAAGATTGTAAGTAAATTATTATTCCAACCCACCTACTGTGCAGGCTTCAGGGAAGGTCAGGGCCTGAGGCACTCAGTCATTCCTGGACCTTGGCCTGCCAACAAGTAACACTAACCCAGGGTCTGAGAGGAATTCACAGGCTCCTAAAGCCATTTACTTCACCCCCAGGAGGAAATCCCTCACTAGCCTTTGACTTCTCTCAGCAGGAGGCTTCCTTTGGGTATAAAAAGTAATCCTTTCCTGGAAGTAAGGTAGACATGGCCAGAAAGCTCTTCCCTTGCAGGAAAAGGGGGCTTTCTAAATAAACATCTCTAAAGAATGGGTCATTTAAGTGATACCTGAAGACCAGGATCCTCATATTTGATCAACACTCAAATCTAAATACTCAAAAAAGAACTTTTAATAATTTTGAGCTAAAGAAGCAGAGAGAGGGGCAGATGACACAGTAAGAGCAGATGTGTCTCAAGATGGCCTTTACGGAGGAGTGCTGGGGAACATAGCGTCACATTTCATACGTGCAAGGCCACATGGCTGTGAAGGAAGAATAGCCCGCCTGAGTATGATTTAAATGGTATTGAATTAGCAGGAAAGATTATCTTGACGTACTGATAGAGGCGGAATGTAAATTGGCAGTTCAGCCTGAAATGAGAAAGCATGGCTTGCTCACAAAGAGGGCTCTATTTTATAAAAACTGTCTTGCTATCGCTTTTAAAGGAAAAATCTCAATGCATTCGTGATGTTGTTTAACTTGGACTGTCCTAAAAGAAAGCATTCACTGAGGCCAAGGGTCAGCAAAATACCTGTCCACCTCTGATCCCTGCACGTTATTTTTTAACTTAAATTTGACCAGGGCCGTAATAGGCTTTGTCCTTCACTCACTCAACCAATATTAAGCAACAAGTGGTGTGCTAGTTTTTTTAAGGGATGCCAAAATAAATGGTGTCTGTACCCCTTTGATAGTGTGATATGATAGATTTTGAAGTGTGTACCCCCAAACGACAAAACCATATTGAAGTCCTTATCTCTCATGCACGTAAATGTGACCTGATTTAGAAGTAGAGTCTTTTAAGATGGGCAGGTTATGATGAAGTCATTAAAGCAGTCCCTAATCCAGTATGAAAGGTATCCTTATAAAAAGGGGAAATCTGAACAAGCAATAGACATACGTAGAAGGAAGACAATGTGAACACACAGGGAGATGGATGGCCATCTATACACCAAAAACCCTTGAAGTTGCCAGAAGCTAGGGGACAGGCATGGAAGAGATTCTCCCTCACAGCTCTTAGAAGAAACCAACCTCCCTGAGGCCTTGATTTTATACTTCTGGCTTCCAGAACTGTAAGATTATGTGTCTGTTGTTTAAGCCACCGAGTTTATGGTATTTTGTTAGTTTCCACCAGAGGTAACTAATATAAATTGGGTCACAAAAGAATGGAGGCCAATGAAAAAACTGCCAGTCAACAGAACTCTCCGTGTGGGTCTTTCTACAGATATTTTGACTCAGTTAAAGGGGCAGGTGCAGTCACTGGGTCAAAGATCGCCACCTTCTATAGCAGTTCCATAAAGGCCATCAAAGGAAAAGATGATTTATATCCTATATAAAGGCTGACCCAATGGGAACTCTTTAATCCTCTAAAAAAGATGATTAGAAAGAAACAGAAGCAATAAAGGTTAATGGAAAATTAATCTTGGTGACCTATTTGGGCAAATCAAAGTTGTGGGACATGCATTTATTTAAAAGGGAAGTGCAAAGAATATTTAGAACGCCAACTCTAGATAAGAAAGGGGACAGAGATAAGACTTTAATTAGAAGAGTTTCAATATTCACATATTTACATAAATATTGAAAAGATAAAAGCCTTCTGATAGGGTAATAAAGATGAACAATAGTAATAATTCTATGTTGACTCTGTAGAAAATGGAAAGAGATTTCGAGTGACTAGTCCTGTTTCCCCATAGGCTGTTTACAGAGGCCCTGTTTTAGGTACTTTGTAGATGTTCCCCCAATTCATGTAAGCTCACTGAGCTCACCCAGAACAGGCCCTCTGCACCCCAGGCATACATGAGTAAAACACGTAAGAGAATGACGTCGATGGTATAATTAAGCGAAATCACCCTTCCTACAGTGACAAACAACCTGTTAGGCCTACTTGTCGCTCCCTGGGCACACCGTCCCTTTACCTGAGCATGGTGAGCTCTCTCTCCTCCATGTCTTAGAGAAATGATATTATGCTGGCTGCAAAGGACCTGTAAAATAAAGGCCACCTTGTTAGAAGAAACTCTAAACATCAAATTCAGAGAGCTGTTTGAACATATGTAAGCAGATGCAAGGTTTCATTTGCAAAGTTCAAGCTGAACACTGTCCTTTCTCATTTCTAGCCATTCCAACTGACTGCCCTTGGAGAAGGTCTCTGCATGGTGCTAACCTGGTAACGATCAATAAATGTGAAGGTCTTAACATAAACACAGCCGATGAACTGTCAATCTTCCAGAGAATATTTCTGCTTTGAAAATAGTCCTTTTTGCCAAAGTAGCTACAACAGGGCCAATGTCAGAGCCAGGGCCTCCCAAATCTAAGAAAGCCTAAATAAATAACGTTGTATGTTAAGGGCACTATCATTCAAAAGCAGTTTGGGGAGCTGATCAGTATAATATTACTATTTTTAAGTGTGGGAAAGAACTTCTGTAAATTTCTAAGATAAAATAACAAATATTTTAAGTTTTCTCTCAGAAAACCTGTTGTTATGCAAACTATAAAAATGCATCTAGATCTTTTCATAGAACAAATCCCAACTTTATTTTCTAGAAAGTATTTTGAAGTCAGATCCATCGACTAGCAACAGCAGCATCACCCAGGAGCCTGAAATGCCGCACCTGAGAATTCACTTGAAACCTCCTGAAACAGAATCTGCATTTTAACAAGAACTTCAGGTGACTTCCATGGCCATTAAAGTCTGAGAAGCATGGTTCTGAAGTACAGTATGTACGCATCTGGCCTGTGATTACTAGAATCACAAGAAGGAAGTTACCTGAAACTTCAAGACTGTCATCTGGTGTCCAGAAGTTAATGAAATCACAATCCTTTTACTACGGTTCCAAGAAACTGGGGATCTACTAAACTCCCCAAAAACCCTCTCCTGCTGCCTAAATCAGCTTTTCTTTTCCAGAACATGTAAGCTAATTGTAAACTGATATATAAAAGCATAGCATAATTCTAGAAAGATTTTTCCTTGTACTCCAAAAACCAGCATCATAGGCCATTCATTCATTCTATAACCAGTTAGTGAACATCTACTTAAGTGATCCACAGTAACCAACATTGTGCCAAGAGTCAAAAGTCTAGTAGAAGGATAGAGATTACAACACAGAGTTATAAGTCTAATAAGGGAAGGTCAGCACAGAAAGCCAGGGTGCAGAGTTGGGCACTGCTATCCACTTGGAAAGCCCCTGACCCAGATCTGGAATACCAAGAAGGCTTCCTGTGCTAAGCTTTGGGGAAAAAAAAATATGAACATTTTTTCAAGAAGCAGCCTACCTGTAGGCATAGTGAGTGTGGTGTTAGGCTAGGGCAAGTACCTAGACCGGCAATGAAAGAGTCAACTACCTTACTTAAAAAAAGTGACTGTGATTTAATAGTTTTTTTTCAACTGCTTTGGATATGTGCATGCATGAGCTATAAATGTGGCAGCCCTTAGGAATATTTTTTCGCTTTCAACTCTCCTGCCTATAGACAAGGAGGAATGGCAAACATCAAATACGAGAGGCACTAACTCAGAAGTCTGCAGAACACTGTGAGGGGGCAAGGGATGACAGAACAGCGCCTCCACATTTGCTATTTGATCACAGAGAGTGTCGATGAAACCACAACCAGCAATTCGGGGACCATAAAGAGAATTGCATTAAACTTAATACAAAAGTCAGGAAAACGTCTTAGGCGAGGGACACTGGCTATTTGGCAGGGGCACCACTGGGAGCAATTGAGGCTGTCAGTGTGACCACCATGTGCACACCCCTCTCTATGCCTAGCTCTTCTGCCTGCATTTAAATAGTTCTTATCCAGTCTCCTTCCCTCCCACTTACTCTTGTGATTTCTCTCATTCATTTTCCTTCTCCCTTAGCTCCTCCAGGTGCCCTCTGGTCTCTAATTGAACTCTCATCTTTTTTCTTTCAATCTGCAGGCTTTTTCACACCCTCATTTTGTGAGAAGGACATAAGGGATAGAAGCAAGGGCAACAGAACATTTGTCCTCTCACCTCCCTTGATGTCTCTTCCCTTTGCTCCACTAATATCCCCACACTTCTATTTCCCTCTTCTCTGCTCTCTTTCCTCCCCGAGAGTCGTTCTCTGTTATCAGTCTATAGCCAGTTCTCCCAAGCACAGAGCTGAGAGATGAGAGAATAACTGGCCACCTTTACTGTTCCACTGTTATACTTAGAGTTCCCAAATTCTCCTAACATTCTTCTCAACAGTTGAGGAAAAAAATACTTTTAAAATGTAGTAATTTAGCATTTTCTTAGTTTTTAAAATGTAGAACAATTCTGGATCATTCAACTGCTGTGCTGATGGGTACAAAGATATAAAATACATGAGGCAAAAGAGTTTCATTCTATCCCTAGTTTTCCTTAAGTGCATTCCCTCCAACCCCTCATAAATCCAACCTTTTCATTAGTCTTCTCCTTGTGTGGATCCCCTAAACCCTCCTGGAATGACTGAAATGTGCCTCATTACCAGTCCAAGGAAGATGAATGACACAGGTCAGAGTTAACGGAGTGCTTCTTGACAAAGACACAATGCAGCTCACAAAAAGGCTCATTTAACACCCCACCAGGAAGCCTTACAAGTTACAGCTTAATAAATATATGAAGATTATTGTAATAGAGAAAATGTCTGGTACCACTTCCCACACAAAACGCACTTACGGAGAACTCCACAGAGTAGGTTGTTGATACAGCAATCTCACACATACTCTTCAAATTGCAGGAAAGCAATTTGGTTTTCTTTAGGCATTGCACTCTGTTTTCAAGCCCTGTGGACTATCAGCAAAACTTTGTAGACAAATTGCAGTCTTTTGTCCCAATCCCTGGATGTAGCATATGCCCCTCACGTATAGTATATGCTCTCAAAATATTTGATGGACGAATGAGTTAATTAATCAATCAGTCAATCAACTGACCAATCAGTATAAACCTAAGACACAACAGAATTAAGTAGCTGGAGGAAAACACTATCATACACTAAAACACTTTGAAAAATTCCCTGAGGCTTTTGGCATTGTCGTCTAATCATATGGTAGACATAGTGTCTTGAATATAACTCACTTCCAAGATCTAGTAAAAAAGGAAGAGAGGCTGGCTGGCTGGGGATACAGAATAGCCCAATGTGACAACCAACTTTCTAATAGCAAATGAGCAGAAATAAAACTTTAAAACACAGACAAAAGTTCTCAAAAATAAATACAGTTAGCTGGGGAGAAATTAGGTAAGCCTTCCATTTCTTCCCACGATACACACTTTTTTAAAATTTCTGCTGGTCTATCACACCGTTACGCTTCTGCAACAGTGCTGTGTGACACTAGGAAGTGAAGACCTGGGTACAACCCCCTACGATTTTCTAGACAAGCCAAGAAAGCTCCAGAATGGGTTCACTGTAGATTGTGATCCTACCTTGGAGAAGGGGAAAAGGAGACATGACAAGCTGAACTGTGCCTACACAGAACCTAAAGAGTCCCCTTCTCCCTGGATTCACCTCAGAACACAGGGACCACATTAGTGATTCCCCCAAACAGGGATTGTGAGTCACTCCACATCAGTCAAACAGGAGTTAAGAGGCAGAGCTGGCCTGGCCTGCAGTGGCAGTTTATTACATCTTGCTCTGAATCTCTTAATAATTTTTTTAAAATGCATTTCATTGTACGTAATCAACAGCGTCCCAGAAGTTGGAATTCACTTTCTTCATGTTCAAAAACTGTAAGAGCTTCTTTTTAACATTAACACCATTAACATCATCAGGCTGAGACGGACACCCCTCCAGAAAAGAGCTCCTTGGAAACCTATCTATCTCTCTCATAGGAAGAATCCCCTGCACTGACTTTCAACTCCACTGCTCCCTCAGACTTGTATCACTTTTATTTTATTTTATTTTTTTTAATGTTTTATTTATTTCTAGGAGAGAGAGAGAGAGAGCGTGAGCAGGGGAGGGTCAGAGAGAGAGGGAGTCACAGACTGAAACAGGCTCCAGGCTCTGAGCTGGCAGTCAGCACAGAGCCCGACGCGGGGCTCGAACCCACAAACCGCGAGATCATGACCTGAGTGAAAGTCGGACGCTTAACCGACTAAGCCACCCAGGCGCCCCCAGACTTGTATCACTTTTAACAAATGCCCTGCACTCGCATCTGAAAAGAACGATTTGACCCCTTGAAGAAAAAAAACGTTGACAGCTCCAGGACACATGTATTTTAATTTAAATCTGACCCAGAGTAAAGCATCTATGACCCATCAACGGAAAAAAATTTTTTTTAAAGAATCCCTAGGTATTACTTGCATGACTACATCTATGTCATGAGTCCCAGATTTATTACCATTCAACAAATAGGGTTTTATAATCATAGGAAATTGAAGAAAAGATAGCACGCTTTAATTCTTTTTACCCCCTAAATTTCATTTTGAGCTTTCCAGCAATATGGTCTCCTAGCTATGCAAGAATCCCAGCGCTACTTTTTCAGTCACATCCAGACAGTATAAGCATTTCCAGAAAGAAAAAATTGCTGTATTTGCCAACTGTACTCACTACCTAAAGTTCTACAGCTATGTTTTTGCAGTGGGGCATAAAGAATGGCAAAGGGGTGAGAAGGAGATCTGATACCCCCCGAAGCCAGTTCTGAGTGCCTTCTCCCCTGTGACTCACAGGATATCTTTTCAACATCAATTCTCGGTTCAGTTTTCACTAATAACATTTTTGCATTTCTTCTATTCTCGTCTCAATAAGCTAGTGCTTACAGGGACAATAAAAAAACAACAACACTCCCTTCCACAACATTTGTGTGCATGTGTGTATATATGTGTTCATCTGTCATAGGATTTCCGGATCTAAACTTCAGATCAAGTAGTCAAATAGTGTGTACAGAACAGGGGCTACAGAAGGAAAATAGATCAGTGAAGGAGTATCTCTTGCCACCACTTCCACTAGGTCCCTGAGAGATGTAATACGGAAAGTCTCCTCCTCAGTCCCTTGATCCAGCCAAGCCCTCCATTAAACAGACCTTCCAGACAGAGAGGGGACTGGGTAGATGCCTCCATAAGAGATCACCACATATTTTCATACTTTACAAGAATAAAGCAATTACAGCTTTAGTCGTTCATGAATAAAGCCTCTTTAACATTTTAATGAGAACATTAAACTCAGCTTCACTTGGTTTGGCCTCCCCAGAAAGTCTGTTAGCCTTAGAGAAAGTTTCTTTAAAAAGCAGGAATGAAATTGAAGGCCTGTCTGTGCCCTGTAGGGCATGACTGGGCCACAAACACTGGATGCATTATTTCCCTCCTGAACTAGCCTATCTATTTTGATAAGACTACAGTTTGGCAAATGAAAGAAGGCATCTGAAGAAATACCCTCCTCTCTGCTCTATTTGTGTGCTTGTGTGTACTCACTCATTTTATATCTGACTCGTCTCCTAATTCGCTTTTATGTTATACACAGCTTTGACTACAATGTGTGACTCAATAAATGTTAAATCATACTTTTCTTGTATTTTTCCCTTAATCATTTTCTACTGCCTCTGTTCTCTCTTGCGATGTGACTGATTCCCACCAAGGCTACCAACTGCCATTCCCCTGGAGACCCATTAAATTCAGCAGACAACCAAGAAAGCTTCAGAAGCCAAAGGTGAACAAGAAATAATTCTCAGACTCAGTGACTTAACATGAATGTCTGCCTCTTCTTCTGAACAAAACATGAAGCAGTGTAAATGAAAGAGTTTGTCACCTTGAAAATCAGGTGGAAGAGAAGAGAAAAGCTAAAGGTTCTTCATATTCAGGTAATTCATCACATTTACTGAATGCCTACTGTGGACAAAGCACTATTCTAGGTTCTGGGGATACAGTCAGGAATAAGGCAGACAAGACCACCACTCCCACAGAGCTTACGATGTAGTGGGAGAGACAGGCAGTAAACAGAAAAAAAAATGTTAGAAGGGAATAAGTGCTATGAAGAGCATACAACAGGGTGGTATGATAAGAGAAGCTAGTTAAATAGGGTGGACAGGAAAAGCCACGCAGAGCAAAAAACTATAGCAAATCCTTAGGATCATGAAAAGACAGAGAGAAACCTGAAATGCATGCTAGTAAGTGAAAGGAGATAATCTGAAAAGACTACATACTGTATAATTCCAACTATATGACGTCTGGAAAAGGCAAAACTATGGTGGAGATTGTCAAAAGATCAGTTGTTGCCAAGGGTTGGGGAGAAGAAGGGATGAACAGGCAGAGTACAGAGGATTTTTACACAGTGAAACTATTCTATACAATACTATATAACGGCAGATATATGACATTATACCATTGTCAAAAGCCATAAAATGCACAACATTAAGAGTGAACCCCTAAAGTAAACTACGGGCTCTGGGTGATAAAGACATGTCAATCTGGGGCACCAATTGTAAGAAGCATGACTCTTGTGTCAGATGTCCATAGGGGAAGCCCCTGTCCATGTGAAGGGGTAGAAGGCAGGAGAGACAGGAGAATTCTCTTTACCTTCTGCTCAGTTTTGCTGTGAACCCAAACCTGCTCCAAAAAAGTCTGATTTTAAAAATTCTTAAGGTAAGAAAGAGTATGGTGTGCTGAAGAAGTTCAGCTTCGCCCGAGTCTGGTGAACATGGCAGAGAGAAATGGCATCAAGGTGAGCCAAGGAGATCGTGATTAGAAGTTTGAATTTCATTCTAAAAGCACCACCACTGGCTAGTTCTAAGCAGAGCTTATTTTAATGTGTTTTACATTTCTGAAAGGTCGCTCTGGCTACCGTGTGGAAAATGCATTACAGAGAGGCAGTCAACAGAGGCTGATGATGGTGGCCTGGTTGAGGGTGGGAGAAGTGGATGGGTTTGAAATACACGGAAACAGAGCTAACAGGAGTGGTGATGGATAGACTGGATATGGGCGGTAAGGGAGAAAGAGAAATCGAAGATGATTGCTGAATGAGAGGAGATGGCACTTACTGAGATGCAGAAGATCCCCGGGGAGCTACCTATGAAGACCACAGAAGGTGCCACGTGCCATGTGGTAGACGTACGGATGCAGCAAGAGAGCCTGCATCCACCAAAGAACTCAAGTTCTACTTGCTTGATTCCTGCTTAAAGGGAATAGCAAATGTATGCATGTGCGATCCATAGACTCACATACGCTCACATATATCCACTTATATGTGAATATATATAATGCTTAGTAAATGTGGGATTTTTTTGCAATTCAAAGCAAATTTAAAATCATTTCAGTAATCTTAAAAAAGAGATTATTGTTGGTATTATTTCCATTAACTTGTAAGGAAGTTGAGGACAAATGAAGTGAAGAGTCTTGCTGAGGTCACACAGCACCTGACCAGCAGAGCTGAAGCTAGCAACCGGGTTTCCTCACAGGAGATGACACCATGCATACATCACACTCTTCTGGGGATCCTCTAGAATGTGCAGGGAGCCCTGTGAGCACTGATCTCAACGTGAACACACACATTCTGGATGAGGGCGGGGTGCTGCCACAGCCTTTCCTTTAAGCTCATCCTGTCTAGACACTATTTAAATAATCTATAAAATGTGACTGACAAAACTAAAAAACATCAGTAACACGAAAGCAAACCTTACATAGAGCAAATCAAATCCTAAACTAAAATGTAATAGTTTTTTTAATGGACATTTTATTATTTTAATGTTTATTTAAGAGAGAGAGAGAGAGAGAGATCAGGGGAAGGCCAGACAGGGAGGGAGACACAGAATCTGAAGCAGGCTCTAGGCTCTCAGCTGTCAGCACAGAGCCTGACTTGAGGCTGGAATCCATGAACCGCGAGATCATGACCTGAGCCGAAGTCGCCCGCTTAGCTGACTGAGCCACCCAGGCACCCCTAAATGGGCATTTCAACTACAAACAACAAGGTCTCCTGTGCACAAGCTCTTCAGAAACCCTTCTAAGGGTGACGCAGATGGAGCTTGCTCATAAATGGAAGGAACGCATGTGCCCATGACTCACTGGCAGACCAGCACCTCCTTACGTGAATCCTTCATCTGGGATTCCTCTCCTATTCTTTAGGTTTTTCAAAGAGCACCGAAAGCCCAAACAACTATTAGGGAAAGGGAAAACAAAAATGCTAGGACCAAATTGCTGACAGGTCTGGTTTTGGAAACATCATTTAAAAGAGTGAAATTCAACCAAGTAGAATTATCACTAAAATAATTCAGATCATATTTAAAGAAGACAAACACTAGGGGCAGAACTGGGAGGCCTGGCCACGCTGTTGAGTCTGCATCCTACCTATACAAGTTTTAAAAATAGGCCTCACTCTGCCAGGCTCTCCCTCAGAGGCTGTGAGGACTCCCACCTCACAACATTTTGAAGTCTGAAAGGGAAACAGTGAGGGGGTGTCTGCCTCTGTGTTTGTCCCTGTGAGTCATACATTCTCTGTTCCTACTCAATGTGGGTTGTTTGTTTTCTTGTTGGTTTGTAGACTTCCCCTCGACTGTTTTTCTCTAATCATGTTTTTCCAAAGGACCCCGGCAGAGCACGCACAGCCCCACTAACGGACAACAGGGCCACAGCTAGTGGTATTCACAATAACGAAACCGAGAACACCCAAAGATGGGGATTCAGAAGAAGAGTTTGAGAAGCTTGGTCAATTACACCCCATCCTCCAAACTAGAGATTCAGAGTATCATTTTTCAGGGCTAAAATCATATATAAAGATGAGAATCACTCTCCTCTGGCACGGATTTCCTCACCAAATGTGTTCATGAAGGTACACAAAGGATATGCTGTCAGCACACACAAAAGGACAATGGACACTTGTCCTGTTGTTAAACACTCAGGTGGGTCACTCTGAAACTCTCCACAGGCTCTCACCAAGGTTCCATTTACACCAAGATCTTCTACCCAGGCCTTACCTATTCTTGTCCATTCTGCTCTATGAATGCCTTTTATTGCTTGGGCATACCATTTTCTCCTATCATTAGTTTAGTTTTTTTTTCTATTTTTGGTAGGATGGTAATTGAGATTTGCAAAAACAGTTGAGGAAAGACAGATGGCAAGAGTCAAGACAAACTGGGAGTAATTCATAGGTACCTGCCTCAGACGGCCTGCTCCAAGTGGGAGCCTAAAACCATGATCAAGACTGAGGCCTGGTGAGTGCAGACAATCATGCCACTAGGACTGAGTGACTGGGAAAGGGCATTGGATTAGAAACCAAAGAGGCAGTCAACACTGTGGCCTCCTGACACCACCGTGAGACATCTTAAAGGCAACTCCAGGGGCTGGAGGCAGAAGCTGCAAGGATGCTAGTGGTACCTGTTCTAGGAAATGGTGAGGAACTGAGCAGGCAAAAAAGGTAAATGTTGATATTCTTTCCCCTCCATTGTCAAAACCATCTCTTTCCACTTTTTTTTTTTTCTATATTCTTCCCTCCTTCACAGCTTGAGCCCAGTGTGAAATGCCCTATAATCCTCACAGGACACCTGAAACCCTGGCCTGCCAATGCTCATCGTGATGCTCCTATGGAGATCTCTGCACAAGCACACACTGTAACTTTCTTTGCAAAGCATTTTTCACATCTATTGTGTCATTTAATTAACCAACACTATGTGACATAAGCACTTAAATAAATAAATCCAGGCCCAAAGAGATTTATAATCTTATACAACAGAAAGAACCTTCATGCAAACCCAGACCTTCTGACTTGGGATTCTGTGCATCTACAATATGCTGCTAGTGTATTTCTAGTTCTGTAACTCTGTGTGCCATCAGTTTCACTAATCTAGACTTCACTGATTCAGAATTGGTGACACAATGAAACTTCATCATGTGATAGCCTACTTACTTGGAAATCTGGGACATGCTATAATAAGTGTTGTGCCTACGATATCGGTACAGATATTGGACAGGGAAGCTATCATCCTGAAAGTACAGCAAAAGAAAACCTGCCTTTGTTTATTCAATCAGGGCCAACATCATCAACTTAGCACCAACATGCAGTTAAAAAAATATGAACCTGCTAAGTACAAATGATGTAATTCTGTGTCTGTGGCTCACCAGTGTTAAAAATTTCAAAAAAAAAAAAAAATCCCCCAAATCTAAGCTAAAATAAAAACCAACCACTCTCACATGATTTTGTCAAGTACTTTTATTATGTCTTATATTATCCTGTAGTTCAACTTTTTCTTAATTCATATCTGCCTCTCCTGCAAGAGTCTGGCATACAACTGGTTTTTTAATATTTGTTGAATGGAGGATGGAAGGACACACAAATAAAGAATGCATGTGTTCATCAAGCTACACTTCATGTCAGGTGAAGAGTGAAATGCTACTTGAGTTAGACACAGCATACCAAGCCTGGGCTTTGCACTCATGTAGATCCAGATTCAAATCCTGCTGTTTGCCAACTGTATCATAGTGAGCAAATTAACTCATCTCTTGATTCTGAACTTCTTCATGAGCAAGATGGAGAGAACACAGAGCACCATGTAGAAGTGGGGAGAGAGTTAAATGAAGTCACAGATTCAGCACACGGCCACGGCTGCCTGCAGTTCTGTAGTTCTCCCCCCTCTCTCTAGTCCACATTTAGTGTGACCCCTTGCACATCAACTTTCATAATAGTGCTTCCATATACAAAACTCCCTTGTAAAGCTAACAGCTAAACATCAACTTTATTTACAATGATGGTCGCTTTCCCCTTCATGAACACCCAAACTTATCTATTCATGGTGTAGAGAGAAGTTGTGTATAGCTGGTATTCAACAAATTTTAACGCCTGTTGAGGAAATGTCCCAGAGAAGTGAAGCTCACCCTTTTATACACCAATACTCTATATTTGAAAGCTTTCTAAAATGTATTGTGCCCTTTACCACTTTGGTAAAATAACAGGTTGAAAGAACTTAAGGTTTTTTTTTTTTTTTTTTTCTGGACTCAGGGTTATCAACATAAACTTAAGACAGCACTGGAATGAAAAGTTATCATTTTTCGGAGGCTTTTTAAGTCAGTCCATTTGCTCATTCTAAATATTGCCAGATTCCTACACTGCGATCATTCCTTTCATTTCTTCCCGTGGTCAGCAGCTTCATCTCCTGGAAGGCATGAGTCGCCATGGAATTTACAAAACAAAGTCCTTACCATCTTCAAAGAGTTCATGAGAAATATCTGAGAATGATTCCTCATCTGTGGCCTCATGAGCACATGGTTAGTAAGAGCCACAAGAAAGACCCATATATTTCCTAGTCCAAGAATTTATGTTTTCTATTTCTAATGTCTTACACATTATAAGGTATTCAACAAATAGTTATAAAGTGAATTAATAGAGTTAACACTATGCAACCTTTGTAATTACTGTTTTCTATTTGAGACTTTGTTCTAACCTATAGCTATGTCCCTTACTCATTTGGGACTGTACTTTTTTTATCTGCAAAATAAGGTGACTGGGTTAAAGTGTCCTTCAGGTTCTTTTCAACATTAACCCCCTATGACCGTATCCTTCTAGGCACATGTTTATATGTTCTATAGGACACAACTGCTGGAAATCTGACCACCAGATGAGTGAGGCATTAGACGGCATAGTAAATCCCTATAATCCAGAACCCCTAGTACAAAAACACTATCCTTGTACCATGGCAGCAAATCCAGAAAGAAGTAGCTCTCTTACTCATTTCTCCCACCATTAATATACGTAGAAGTATTGGCCTTGGAGTGTAAACATATTGATTTTGTGCGTGTGTCAAACATTCGTAAATGAAAAACCAAGTATTTTTCAAAACAAGTCAACTGCATCCAGGCAAATAAAACCTTAACGGAAATTTTTTTTCTAACAACTATCATCTAGTGCTTTCATTGGCCCTTTGTTCCAAGCTATTTCTTTAAATACCACTTGGTTCACATATTAACCTATCAGCTACATTTGCTTAAATAACACCATAGTTTCACTGTTTACACAGAAATTCAGTTCAACCTCCTTAAACTACAGCCTAACTTTCTCCCTTAAAACCGAAATTTCTAAATGAAACAAGTTCATGAGTTTCACACAGAAAGGAAGTGGATGGTTTCAAATAACAAGTCAAACACCTGTCCACAAACATGGTTGGGAGGTCATCACAAATACAGCGTCTCCAGAGCCCTGAGGTGGGGAAGCCTTGGACAACTTTCTTTTCCAGGCAGATGGTGTTCCTTTAATTCAATTCTATGTGAATTCAAGGTATACTTCCTTAAGCACTACACCAAATTCTCAAGAGAATACAAAAAAATGAATAGAAGATATCATCTCTGCCTCAGAGGAGATGCGGCAAGGCTGAGCAGTAACACTGGAAAAGGATAGCTAAGGACAGAATCCCAAAGTTTCCAGAATTAGCTATGAAACTTGGGCAAGTGACTTTACCTTTGTGACACAGTGTCTGTATCAGCGTAATGGCGGTGAGAGCGGGTCCCACCTCACTCGCAGTGTTGTGCTGGGGATTGCAGAAGCCACTCCGCCTACGGCTCTAAGAACGTTCCTGGCACACAGCAAGCACTCAGTCACCGTCATCACCATGATTGTTATAACTGTCATCCTTATGAACATACAATCCAGTTGTTAAAATTTTTCATTTTTTATTTCATAAAATTAAAGCTATAAGAGACCCGAGGAAATGAAAAGGAAAAACATGTAAAAAAAAACAAAAAAAACCAAAAAACAAAAACAAACCCAACAACCCTTTTCCAACAAGTTTCATCCTCCTCCTCCTGTCTTCCTGACAAATTCTAACTACATCTACTCCTCAGAGAGATGTAAAGATGGCAGTGAGTGAGGGAGTGGAGAAAGATGTAAAGAAACATGATAAAGAGGAGAGAAGAGGAGAGAAAAAGAAAGGGTGCAGATGGGGGAGCATTTCTGAATTCTTTAAAGCTGCCAGATAGGGAGGAGTTGAACTGGAGAGAGAGACAGAGAAAGACAGAGACAGTGACAGACAGAGAAAAGAAGAGATGATCTGCTGAGGCTTGCCCAGATTCTCTCCCTTCTCTGCTCAGAAAATCCTTCCTGAAGCATTGAGCTACCTCACTTAGCTTTTGCTTACCATTTCCATGCGTTTCTTTCCACTGTTCATACTTTGCTTCACAGAACATTGTACGTATGAAGGACTTTAGAAGTCACCTCATCCAATCCTCTTATTTTATATGTGAGAAAAACTTAGGGTCAATGAGACAAAGTCATTGCACCTGGGGGTCCAGCTCTAAATTGAAACTGGGCTCCTTGTGCCCTAGGCCTGGGCTGTCTCCCTTAGGACAACAAGACAAGCACATTTCCCAAAGAGGAGACTGGCTGGCTCTTGTCCCATTTGGCAGCTACATAAATGTTTATCTTGGGAAGGAAATCTTGAGTAATATTTTTAAATGAATTAACAAGAATCGTACTGTTTTTAATTCAATAGACATGTTTTATTATTAACTTCATTGCCTGCTAAGCTTGAAATTAGGTTTTTCTATGCTTGGGCAGGTCCTGCCTAACCAGTAACAGGACAATCAGATTTCAATTAAATGGATATTCCCACTTGGGCCATACACATAAACACACACACACACACACACACACACACACACACGCACACAATCAAGAGGCACTTAATCAAAACAAACTTTGAGCCCATTCTTGTCCCTCTCCTGGCCTATGTGTGGGAGAAGGAGGTATCAAATATTACAAGATAAGGTTCTTCTAACACAGAAATTTCAAATCATTTGTCTTCCAAAAGAGGAACACATTTCTTGCTATTGCTGTACTTACTATTTCTAATCCAGCAACAAAAGGCAGACTAACCACAGCCTTTAACACACTTTCATTTCTGGCTTCTGAATGTCCTCAGTATGGTTTACCCAAATCAGGCCAACAGTCTCCTACATGTTCAATTTCCTTACTCCCAGCTTTCAACTCCACAGTGGAAGACTGAAGTTTAAGCCAGAGTCTTTCCATACCTTTTAATAACATATTTAAAACTAGATACCACTTGTATTTTCCTGTTATTGTTTTATCTCAGATATTTAAGTATCTGGCTAAGAGAAACACTGTGAAACAAGAAAAAAAAAACCTAGTTCCCCTCCCCCCCCCCCCCCCCCCCTCTTTCCCTACTATCTGATGAGTACCACCTCTTCTCTCATTTGCTTCACTGCTTGGGGTTTCAAACATATGACATCACCGTGATTAAGGGAAAGACTCAGGCATTCTTCTCACAGCTGCATAGACTACAGGAACATCTGACACTGGGCCACTAAAAATAACTCAGCTCTGCTGTCTAAATAGGTGTTTACCTGGAGTAGAACAGACACATATAAAGCTGATTTATTAGCACTGTTTGGTAAGTATTATTTACACGGATCTATACTCTACTATTATTACATGTTTGGTTTTTCTCTTTATTTTTCTTTCACAGAAGACATAGGGTGGCCACCAGAGGTGGCCACAGCTGTGGTTGCCACCTCGCTCATATGAAATTCAACAATAGGAAAACAGAACCCGACATTACAAAAACAATTGCAAAAATCAAACACTCAAGCTCAGGAAGAATTGAGC
Source organism: Crocuta crocuta (assembly GCF_008692635.1). NCBI lineage: Eukaryota > Metazoa > Chordata > Mammalia > Carnivora > Hyaenidae > Crocuta > Crocuta crocuta. Next base: position 790,759 of record NW_027532407.1, read on the forward strand.
CAAGATGTGAAAGTTTCCAAGGACAGAAGGAAAAAGTTGCCGCATCCTCCTACCCTGTATGCCAACTAGCAGTGGCCGTTCGATCTCTCCAGATGCCTCTCAAAAAAAAGGAACACACCAATGTAACAGGAGCTGAGATCCTGGGGGAGCCAATTAGATTTCAGCTACTTTCGAAATTCTGTAAAAAAAAAAAAAAAAAGGAATTAGAAAAGAAACTTGGCACTTGAAATACATTTTATGTTTTGCTTAGGGACTGTGGAATACAACTCATATAATGACTAGTTGTCACACTTATAAAATAAACCTTGGGTTTTTAATCTAATGGAATAAAGTCATTAGCTGGTGAAACAAATGTAGCTTCAGAGGAAGAATGTGGCACATCAAATCTAATAGGTACCTCATCCTTCATCTTTGGAATTATCAGCCAAAACATGACAAATTAGGTCAAGGTCAATGGCAGATAACTGCAGAGAAGCTCCTCCAGTGGCTGGCTGTGTATTCCTCTGTGGTTCCTGCAACTGTCTAGCAAAGCTAGGGTAGGGGAAGACCTGCAAGAAAGCAGGAGTTTTCAGATTCCATGCCCTGCCCCAGCACAAGCTCAATGGTCTTTTGATAACCTGTGGCAAGAGAGGATGAGGCTAGGGAAGAGGAGAGGCTCTTAGAAAAACTGTCTGATGGATGTGGGGGGGAGGGGGGATGGGCATGGAGGAGGACACTTGTGGGGATGAGCACTGAGTGTTATGTGGAAACTAATTTGACAATAAACTATTAAAAAATAAAAAATAAAAAAAATAAAAAAAATAAAAAGAAAAACTGTCATTGTCTCCGCAGTTCCAGAAGGTATCTGGAGAGACTGAATGGTCACTGCAAGTAGGCGTGTAGGGTAGGAAGATGCAGCAATGTTTTTTTTTCCCTTCCTTAAAAACTTTCAAATCTTATTTCAACTCTTCCCAGGGCTAAAGCATTTGATTTTTACAAATGTTTTTGTAATGTTGGGTTCCACTCAGTTGGGTTTCAGCTGTTGGTGGAAACAGAGGATCTGGTGTCTCCCGACTTCTGGGTCTCTCCGTAGCTCACTAATTTGATGGCTATTTATGAATCAGGTATAACCTTTCTTAATTAGATACATAGCAGATGTGTCAAAGACAACAGAATCAGGCAAAAAGACAGTAAGGCCTTAAGATGACCAACTTCAGTTGGGTTTCTGGGATGGTTTCTCTTTATTCAAGGATGAAGTAGCCACAGATCCATCTCCAAACATGATTTTGTAAAAGTAAACAGATTCTACCCCTGAGACCCTCATTCTCTCCTTTACTTCTTTAATACAGCGTCAAAGTAATTGGCTCTAAGAAGCCCACAAAGAGGTAAAAGGAAACATGTCCTCTTGAAAAACGTTCTAGGGCTACTGGCAGGATATCCTTTTGTTCTATGATGTGGTAGAATGTTTCAATTACATCACCTCAATTCTTCTCCTCCTAGAAGGGAGGCTTATCTCATTGTCTCTGGTGACAATTATGGATTAGGAACCTAGTGTGTGTTAAGCACCGAACCACATGTCAGGAGGGACAATAAGAGAAGAGAACTCATATTCTGTCTCCACAGAGACTACACTCGAAGCTAATGAAGATGTACATATCTCTTGGACATCAAGCTTAGCAACATTTTGGGGGGATGTATCTTCTCAGGGAGACAAAAATGAAAAATAAGTGAAGGAAACCATCAACAAAGCAAAAAGACAACCTACTGAGTGATAGAAGATATTTGCAGATGATAAACCCACCAAAGGGTTGATATTCAAAAGATATAAAGATCTCATAGAACTCAACACCACAATAACAAATAATCCAAATAAAAAATAGGCAAAGGACCTGAATGGACATTTTTCCAAATAAGACATACAGATGGCCAACAGACACATCAAAAGATGCTCAACATCACTAATCATCAGGGCAATACAAGTTGAAACCACAATAAGATACCATCTCACATCAGTAAGAATGGCTTGTATCAAAAAGAAACAAGTGTGGGTGAGGATGTGGAGAAAAGGAACCCTCCTGTGCACTATTGGTGAGATGTAAATTGGTACTATAGAGAAGAGTGTGTACCTTCCAAAAAACTAAAAATAGAACTACCATATGATCCAGAAATTCCACTTCCGAGTATTTACCCAAAGAAAAGAAACACACTAATTTGAAAAGATATATGCACTCCTATGTTTACTGCAGCATTGTTTACAGTAGCCAACGTATAGAAGCAAGCTAAGGGGCCACTGATAGTTGAGTGGATAAAGATGTGTTATATACATACAATGGAATATTAACCATAATAAAGAATGAAACCTTGCATTACATGACAACATGGATAGCCATAGCGCATATTATTCTACATAAGTCAGACAGAGAAAGACAAATACTATATGATTTCACTTACATATGGCATCTAAAAAAAAAAAACCAAACAAACAAAACAGAAAGAGACCATAAATACAGAGAACAAACTGGTGGTTGCCAGATGGAACGAGGTTAGGAGAATGGGCAAAATAGGTAAGGAGGATTAATAGGTACAAGCTTCCAGCTACAAAATAAATAAGTCACGGGGATGAAAAGTACAGCATAGGGAATATAGTCAATAATACTGTAATAAGGTTGAATGGTGACAGAGGTGACTATACTTATCGCATTGAGCAGTGAATAATGTATACAATTTTTGAACCACTGTGTGGTACACCTGAAACTAATATAACATTGCATGGCAATGTACTGTACTTCAATAAAAAAATGTATAATGTCTGTGTGTCTGTGCAAGAAGCAGCTTGCCTTTCAAAACCCATCTTTTTCAAGTTCTACCTTAAATATAACCTCTTCCATGAGATTGTTCTGATGTCCTAACCAGAAATAACATCTCCCTTACCAAAGCTCCTATACCTTTTTGTATTTTGTATTTTAGGCATTTACCTAACTGTCTTATTGCCTCCCCCCCCCAAATTCTTTGACCAACACTTTTGTAATGACTGGAAAAAACAAAATATGTCAGTAAATGTCAAGTTAAGACAGTATCCCAGTTACTGAGGAACCCAAGTGGTCAGCACCCAGCTGTACTCAATAGAACACTAGAGTTGAATTATGAAAGAGAAGAAAGAAGAGCATATCTACATTAAGTAAGAAAACAAGTCTGATATCCTAGGATGTCTCCTAACATGGAAATTTAAAATGTAGCAGGTTCTGATGATCTTCTGATTGGCCATGAAGGGCAATCAAAAGTCCTTTTAAGATGGGATCATCAATCCCATGATAGCACTAATCCACACCAGTGACTGGGGAATAATAATATCTTTGTTTTTGAGGCCCTGGAACTCCTTTGAGAAACTTCACCCTGCAGAGAACAGGTAATCTTCAGAAACAATTGAATTCCCATGTTTGCATTTACGATACTGAATGATATGACCTCTTTGGTTGTAGGAAGAATTAAGAACTTAATTAAACCAATGCTTTGTTATGCACAACAACTACAGCCAATCACAGTGACCAGCTTTGTCTACGAACTTTTTGAAACAGTATTTTCCCTAGATAATTACAAAATGGGAACACGTATATCATATCAGCCATTCAAAGCATTTCATGATCGTAACTAAATACTATCAATAAAAGTATTTGAGCTTTGGAATGGTTTTAAAAAAATAGCATTTAGACTGTCTCTTTAGAGCTGACAGTCTTTAGAAATTACTGTTCCTTAAGCACTTACTTTCTTTTTGACCTCATTGTGTAAATCATGCTGCTCTTCCTCAATTTCCCAGGATCCCCAAGGTCATTCTCTACGGTGTTTGCTTTAAATGCAGCTTGGTGCCAAGAATCTGCCTCAGCTTTCAAACTCACTTGGATGACCCTTTCCCACACTGGGTCTCTTCATACTTCCCTACATCCAGATCTAGTTGATCTGCATTTTCTGCAAAAAGTTTCACTTCCCAGTAACTGCAGACTGCTTCTTGCATAGTTTCCTTCCATTCCCTCAGGTAGGTAGCTGCCAGGAAGGCAGAGAGGAGGTTTTTGATGCTAATGAGGCCTCTCTGTGCAGGACTCACAGCTAATGGTGAGGAGCCCAGTATGGTAGTTCTCTGGAGAGCCCAGGTGAATGCAAGTATAAGGGCACAGCTGAGAGTCATTCGAGCACCTTGCTGTTAGCCTAAAACAGGGATTCCAATTTCTGAGCAGTGACCTGTAAATGGCTTACATAATGAAGAAATGAGTCAGTGTGCTTGGGAATTCAGACCTGAACTACATAAGGTATTAATTCGAAAGGAAGTCTGAGAAGAGGACCGTTCAATGGCGACAGATGGTTTTTTCTTTGAGGTGCTGGTAGTGGAATAAGGTTAATACATGATGGACATCCACATTCATCTGCTCTTCTTCTTCATTGTGAACTTTTAGAGGACTCCAAGGTCCACTTTGAGCCCAGCTCGTCTTGCCTCCTGGGCATTCCAGGGAATGAGAGCACCACGCCTGCTGAGAGGCTTGCCCGTCACTTGTCCTATTAGCCCTCCTCCAGAATTGAAGAAATCTGCAGCCGTTTAGAAGCTCCAGGGGAAAAAATCATCACATGGTTTTAAACACTGAGAAATCTCCTAAAATAAGTGAGGTCTCAGCCAACATACACCAACCAGGGAGTCAAAAGTCACGTATGAGACCTTAGGGTAATCTTTCAGACGGTTGGAATGACAAAGGAAAAGTGTCTGACATTCTAAACAGAGAAGACACAATAGGCAAAGCTTACCTTTTCAGACCCAGTGACAAACCTTTAAGCAGCTCTTAGGATACACTGGGAATTTATTTGTATTAGCTCACTTAATCCTCGTAACAATCATTTAAGTTAGATGGTAGTATTAATATTCTCATTTTGGGGGCGACTAGGTAGCTCAGTCGGTTAAGTGCCCGACTTTAGCTCAGGTCATGATCTTGCAGTTAGTGGGTTCGAGCCTCATGACAGGCTCTGTGCTGACAGCTCATAGCCTAGAGCCTGAAGCCTGCTTTGGATTCTGTGTGTCCCTTTCTCTCTCTCTGCTCCTCCCTATTAAGATGGAGAAATGGAGGCCTAGTGAGCTTAATTAAGTAAATCATCTGAGTCTCCTCTATTAATAAGTAGCAGATATTGGATATGAATACATGCCACCAAGTACTAGTACTATCAGTGGGAAGGGAGATTTTCTTTCATGAGTATGCTGTTTCCAAGACATTTTGGAGAATGAAGGAAGAGAGTGAGCAGAAAAAAAAAACAAAAATAAAAACAAGAGTTCCTCAACAACAACAGCAACAATGAGACTCTAATAAGGATTTTAAAAACGTGAGGAAAACGCGAGATTTCTCCAACCACACTGTCAGTTCATTTCTCTGTTATTTGGCTTAATGAGGCAAACCAACAGGTCTGTTCGTAACCAAGTGAGTGGTCTGCTAAAGTTACCCATGCAGACTCAAACCTCACTCACATGGTATCTTTCTCATTTGAGTGTGATCTGTCCCCATTTGCCTATTTCCAGCGGTCAACGCCCAGGAACTGAGTTTCCCAACTGTGTCTCCTCTTTGGGGAGCCTGGGGAGCGGTAGTGACATCATGGGAACACTATCTGTCTTTTCTTCTAGGACTCAACTGAATATGTCCAATAAATGCCACTGCTAGTCCTGTAGCAATGTATGAATTATTCGATCTGCCACGCAAATGCATGTGGAAAACCGCACACTATCCCCATCCCAGCCCCAAGAAAAAGGGGGAAAGGCAGCAATAAGAAACTACTCAAGCAAAACAGCACAAGGGAGGCGAGCTTTACTCACCCCTTCACTTCTCACACACAAAACATGAACCAACATTTCTATTTTCATATTGCCGTAAACAGGTAAAAACAGAATTTGCTTACTCCTCTGTGCTCTCATGTTCCTTTGAACAAATTGCTAAATTATAGTGCTTACCATATTGTCCTGTAATTATATTGTAAGTGTCTGCCTTCCCACTAATGCAATAGCTCCCCTTTTCCCTTAATATTTGTATCCAATGCATCTGGTATCAGGCTAAACAAAAATTTGTTAAACAAATGAAAGACTGAATGGAACAATGAATGAATGACAGCTTGCTCAAAGGCTCTCTTTAACTAGGGCAAAAAGAAATGTTCTTTTTCCTCTGCCTTTATGACTGAAGATAGTTGATACTGTCACACTTACTGTCACACTTAGACTGGGGGGTGAATCATGCCTGTTTGTAGAATTAGGTTTCTAGGATGTTTAGGCACTTAATGAATGTTTTGTGTGTGCATATGTGTGTGTGTGTGTGTTGTGTGTGTGTGCAGCCTCCTCTATTCTATAGAATATCTCCCACCTTACAACTACCTAGCCTACATATCTCATAACTTACTCCTTTAATCACTGCTTTTCTCTGAACTTAACTCATTCAATTAGAATCGTTAAAAAAAAAAAAAAAAGGTGTTCTTATTATAAGTTCTTATTGTAAGTTCCTGGAGGGAAGAAAGGGCAGAAAATGTGACATATTCCAAGTATGATGGATATTGGATATTCAGTAAGACTCGATACACACACAGCCCCTCCTCTTGCAGAATTTACAGTCAGTGGGAAGAGGAGAGGTAAATAATGGTGAGTAAAGTATAGTGACTGTAATGACAGAAAAGGTGTCATGGGAGCACAGAAGGAGGAGATCAAACCTAATTTGAAGATCAGGAAGGGCTTCTTAGACAAAGTATCTTTTAAGTTTTGACCTGGGAAGGGGCGCCTGGGTGGCTTAGTCGGTTAAGCTTCTGACTTTCGCTTAGGTCATGATCTCACGGTTCATGGGTTCGAGCCCCGCGTCGGGCTCTGTGCTGACTGCCAGCTCAGAGCCTGGTGCCTATTTCAGAGTCTGTATCTCCCTCCCTCTCTGACCCTCCCCTGCTCACGCTGTCTCTCTCTCTCTCTCTCTCCTAGAAATAAATTAAAAAAAAAAAAAGTTTTGACCTGGGTGGATACATAAGACTTAACCAGGTAAAAGGAGAATATGGAAAAGAGAAGAAGTCCCAGAGACGAGAAAAAACACAACACAAGCAAAACACTTTAAGAAGATACGAATGGCTGAGGTTTAAGTGAGGGGGCAATCCTGGGCCTCAGCTCATTTATTGTAAGGACAATGGGAAGCCACTGAAGGATCTTAACCAAGGTGGTTATATTTGGGTCTGAGGTTTAGGAGAGAGACTTGGGTTGTAGGTAAAGACACACAGATTGGGGGCTTCTATTAGTAGAGTAGGCTAAGTATAATAATAAATGGACCTTCAACATTTTGCTTGTAGCAAGACAACTGACTGTCATATGGAGAATGGATTGTAAAAATGTGACACTATGGACATAGATAGAAACTCTTTCAGTAGTCCACACGAGGATAAAAATGATAGTGGAAATGTAAATAAGTACATGGGCTCAAAGGGATATTAAGTAGACAGAATTAATAGACTTTGCCAATTGACTAAACCCGGGTTGGCAAAGTTTTCTGTAAAGGGCCAGATCAACAAATGTTAGGCTTTTCTGGCTATATGGTTTCTGCCACAACTACTCAACTCTGATGTTTTGGTGAGAAAGGGGACATAGGCCATATGTAAGTGAATGAGTATGACTTCATGCCAATAAAAATGTATTTCTAAAAACCAGGGAAGCAGGTCAAATTTAGCCTGAGATTGAAGTTTGCTAACCCCTAGACTCACTGAGGGATGTAGCAGTAAGAGCAGTCAAAAATGGCTCTCAAGTATCGGGTTGGCTAGGCCTGCTCTTTACAGAGGAAGGGACATTGGAAAAGGTTCAGACAGAGGGAGGTAGTGGCCAGGTTTTAGACAAGCTGAGTTTAAGATACCTGGGAAACATGTCCAGTAGGCAATTAGATGCTTGGATCTAGGTTAGGAAAGTGATCTAGGGTCTAGGTAAAGACATATAGGTCCGAGAGCTGTCCTGCTTAGGGCAGACTAGATGTTATTAACAGACCACAAAAATCCATGGATTTTGTAAGATTTTGCCCATTGTGATACAAGGAACTCAGATGGGGGTGGGAAGACGGTCATTCCATGAGCCTGTCCAAGAGCAGCATCCATCCCACTGAGCCAGAGGAGGAAGGTTCAGCCCCTGTAGGGCTTTCCATGGCCCAAGTCTAAAAAGGGCATGCACCATGCCTACTCACATTCCCATGGAGAGATCTTACTCACATGGCCACCTACCTACAAGCAAGGCTGGGAAATGCACTAGAGCTGTGTGTCAAGGATTAGGGGAGAATGGATTTTGGTGGGCAGCTATGAGGATCCACTACAAGAGTCAAAATTAAAGAACAGGCCAGGAAAGCGTAAACATGAATAAAAGTGACCCAGACAACTGTGAAGAGTGAGAATAAGATGCTAGAAGATGAACTGAGGAGGAAGAAGGTCCAGTAAAGTAGAATGACAAAATGAAATAAAACCGGAAGACTGTGTTAGATATTTAATGAACATAGATAGAAAGGACTGCACACTTAATTGTTAAGCACTGATCCCATCAAATACGAGGTACTTATTTGGTACCTCTGATACCATAAAAAATGATATGAAATATGAGCCAAATTGCCTTTAAGAGAAAATAGCAAAATCAACTCCTCAAAATAGCCAGATTTTCATTTCCATTCAGATGGACTGCTTTAGGGCTACAGGCTGCAATACTCATTTTTTTTCATTCACTTTTTGTGCCCATAAATCAATCTATATAGGTAAAAATATATTTTCTGAATCAAAAATTTTATGTGATCTTACGCACATATGGACATATTAATATAAATATGAATATACATATGTCTGCACACACACACACACACACACACGACACTCACAGGGTTCAGTACCACAATGCACTTCTGTTTTGCCTCCATTTTTTGCAATTCTCCATGCTCTCTACTTTACTCAAGGCTTCTCTTCCAGCTCCCATCCCACCTGTCTGTGTGTCTGTTGCTGGCTCCAGATGAGAAGACCAAGAAGAAAACAGGTTGGGTTCTTCCCTGATAACATTTTAGGCACTGCTTCATTACTACAAAATATGTCGCAGCCTTTAGCTTAAACAAACAAACAAAAAAACAGGCCAGGCCAGAACATCCATGCTGCCTTCCTCAGCAGTCATGAGCCCAGCAGACTTCAGCTAGGGAAAGAAGAGCCTGGGATCTTGCAAAGCTGTCTACCAATCTACCCTCTTCTCTCTCTTTAGAATCTAAAGTCTTTGGGACAAAGAAGGGGATTCTGAGGGTTTTTTATCTGGAATTTTTTTGGCAGAACAGCCAGCCTTGCTTATAAATAAGTTAAAAAAGAAAACAAGCAGATTAAAAAAAAAAAAAAAAGATCTGCCCAGGAGGTACGCAGATGGTAAAGAAAACAAAATTAGTAACCCCTTCTACTTGCTCAGCATAAATTATTAGTGTACTCAACCTGACCAAGTGACTATTTATAAGCCTGACCTCGAACATCGTGGTGTTCAATAAATATAAATTGAGGATGGTGACAATGCTGCCCATATTTCCTTACTTAATGACACACAGTTGGCAGTTCAGTGGCACAAATCATATGCATTTTATTCTTCCTTTACCATCTTCACATTATAATTCATATCAGGTGTGAATCTATTAGAAATAGCCTTCCAATTAGCAAAATTAACTCTTCCTTTGATTTGAGAGAGGCCAACTAGTGAGTATAAGTAAAGAACAACTTTGCAAGCAGCATTTCTCCCTTGGCTTCTGTGAGATTTTCTGTCAGCTCCAACAAGTCTTTCTTATTGCTACTTTTATGGGGTCATCATTATTCAAAGTCTGCTAGCCTCAAGTATCATCTGCAAGGCACATCTAGAAAGGTAGCAGCTGAGGCACATAATGTATGAAACTGAGAAACTGCAACTTGTCTCACACTGGCTAGGTGAAATATGTAGGGTTTTTTGGGGTTTTGTTTTGTTTTGTTTTTAATTAGACTCCCAGCTAGTCCACAGGGGAGTTGTAGCAGAAGGGCAGGAGTTCACCACCATGATGTGTTTGGAACTTATGGAAAAGCCACAGGCATTTCTTCAAAAAGAATCTGGGAATGAAAAATTCACATTGTGAACGCTTGATCCAACGCCTTCAAATGGCACTGGGGTTGAAGGGCCATCAGTCTTGTCCACTCAGATCATCCCGTCATCCTCGTCAGTCTCCAAAAACCACCACATTACTCTGTCATCTCTTCTTCTTCACAAGACAATCTTGTCTCCTCCACGTCCCAACACTCAAAGCCATTCACCACCAATGCCAGGAACCCCAGCGCCACCTTTCACTCTTTCATCTGTATCGTCCGCCATCCTTCATGGAACTCACCAAAACAGGCTTCTCATCTGACCCTCTTCTCTGCCTCTGCTATGCCACCTGGGTTCAGGTCCCTGTCACCTCTTATTTGGATTACTAAGGAATGTCTAATGATCTCTTTGCCTTTAGGCTGATTTTTCTAGAATGGATCGTACATGTGGGGAAAGAAAAAGGAGAAGAAAATCTCTCTAGAACTCAAATCAAACACTCTCAGGCTTCTGCTTAAAACACTTTAACAATACATGTCATCTGAGAAATATCCAAATTTCTTACATGGTTGAAAGAACCCCAAGAATTAGGCACCTGACCATGGCTACAACTTCACTTCTTAGGACACCAGTCTCATATTTCACATAACACACACACACACACACACACACACACACACACACACACACACACATCCTGCTACTTCTTACCTCTGAGACCATTCATGCTAACCTCTCTGCCTGGAATGCATTTCCCCATTACCCCAACCTGACCCTCACTTGGCTTACTCCTGCTAAAACCTCACAGTTCATTCAGGGGTCATCTCCTGAAAGCCTTAGAAATCATTCTCAATACTTTTCAAATACTCTCTGCCTAACCCTGCAAGGGAAAGTTAGCACTGCTGTATGATAATATATTTTTGTATTTCTGAGTTAATATCATGGTAATAGATCTGTGGGACTGAAGACAGGAAGCAGAATTAGATTCCCAAACCTGTGGGAACTTTGTACATGATGAAAGTGGAAAAGCACTGGACTCTGAAATAATGGTGCTGAGGTCGTGGAGAAACAATAATTTTGGATCCTTACCAAGTATCTGTCTCCCCAAATTAATTCCAGATAGATTAAATCTTTCAATGTTAAAAAAAATCACAAACGGGGGCACCTGGGTGGCTCAGTTGGTTAAGCGTCCGACTTCGGCTCAGGTCATGATCTCACAGTTCGTGGGTTCAAGCCCCGCGTTGGGCTCTGTGCTGACAGCTAGCTCAGAGCCTGGAGCCTGTTTCAGATTCCGTGTCTCCCTCTCTCTCTGACCCTCCCCTGTTCATGCTGTGTCTCTCTCTCAGAAATAAATAAAAAATATTTTTAAAAAATCACAAACGAACTAAAAGAAAATTCAAGGGACAATTTCTATAATCCAAGGGGAAGAAGATTTTTTTCCAAGCATGAGTTTAAAGCCAGTAACTATAAACAAAAATACACTTGACTAAATAAACAAATAACTTTTTAATTGTGAAAAAATACTATCAATTTAAAAAAAGACAATTAACAAATTGAGAAAAATGTATATTTGGCCCATTGCCTGGCATCTAATTATTTTGAGTAAGTTTATTTATATGGCAGAGGATTCATCTCCCTAGTATATAAAGAACCCTTGTGAACCAATACAAAAATACAAATCTCCTGTTAGAAAAAACAAAACAAACAACATGAACAGGCTTATAAAATTCCTCTAAATTTATGTAAAGTTTTCAAACTCAAATCAAAGACATTTAAATTTTAAATAATATTGTGCATAGCAGAATGACAAATATTTTAATTTTTTAAATGTTTATTTTTGAGAGAGAGACAGAGACAGAGCATGAGCTGGGGAGGGGCAGAGAGAGGGAGACACAGAATCTGAAGCAGGCTCCAGGCTCTAAGCTGTCAGCACAGAGCCCAGCACAGGCTGGAACTCACGAAATGCCAAGATCATGACCTGAGCCTACATTGGACGCTTAACCAACTGAGCACCCAGGTGCCCCCAGAATGGCAAATATTTTAAAAATACTTCTGAAGATATGAGAAAATGGGCACTGTTAAACACCATTGATAAAAGAGCCCTGGAAAGTAGTTTAATGTGAGTATCAAAAATTATGACCCAGAATTTTCACCAGAATTTATCCTAGAGAACAACTTAAATGTCCATCAACACAGAACTGCTTAAGAAATTATAGTGGCTCTTTATATTGCAATATCATATACCAATCAAAATAAAAGATACATGCAAAATTAATTGCACGGAAAACTACGCATAACACGTTACAAAAGTTTCTAAAAGAGGGTTAAAAACAGTGTACGACATGGTCCTGTGTTAAAATATGCTTGTTTACATACCCAGAAAGTTGGGGGGAAAAGTACATACTTGGAAGGATATTTACAAAAATGGAAATAATCATTATTTCTGAAAAGTGGGACTATAAATTCTTCATATTGTCCTTTCTTTTTCACATCTTTTCATATTATCTAATTTTTTTTACCAACAGCATGTATAATTTTACAATTAAAAAAATATTTACCAACAATACAACTTTTTCCATTGTTTGAAAAAAAATGGATAAAATGGAGAAAGAAGACAAAAAACAATGCTCAGGAGTGCACTGAGAGCAGGATCACCTGTCTAACAGCACTGCCACTGGACTGAGTGATCACAGCCACACACAAGGAGCCCTGCGGAAGTGCGTCCACTACAGGTCTGCCCAACGGAACGCCACAGGCCCACCTAAACTACTGCCTGCACAACTCACACCATAAATTTACCTTTCTGAATCTTTCCCATATACAAGTCATCAACTCCTCTGATTCCAGTGAGCATAAAAAAGGATGAACTGTAAATTTTTATAACAGAGAAGGTAGAGCTAATTTCCTTTCTCCCTCTCTCTGACAGTTGGCCTATTTTTAGTCAGGAAAAAAAAAAGCCAAAAGACCTTTCAGCTCTAAGGATAAACCCATGAATAGGTTACCAGAACATGTTGCAAGTCTTTACATATGTTCCTTATTTTTTTAAATGTCTATGATTAGCTAATAGTTCTCACAAAAACAGATGGGAATCAGAATATGGTTAGAAAAATGCAACAAACAAAATGTCAACTAACTAAGCTTTAAATTCTACAGATTTTATTACACAATATTAGTTTAAGCCCATCGTTTTAAAATAGGGCCTTTCAACTACTAAGAGGAGGGCAAAGCCAGGACTTAGTGACTGGTCTTTCTGAAAACAAAAGAAGTAAAAGTTATTTATGGTGACCTTTTAATGTTTACCTTAGAGCTGGCTAATCAGATGTAAATTGTCACCCATGGATATGCATAATCAACTTTATTCCCTTTGCTAATTGAGAAATAGAGCTGTTAATGTCAAAAAACATTTGAAAAATGCACCAAGCTTGCTCAGTGGAGCAAGTTCTTTATAAAAGTCAGAGTTTCCATATGGTAAAATCATGAAATTAGGCTAAGGGGAAAAAAAAAAAACCACTAGGAAAGACTAATTTGTTACTGAGCTAGTCTGTGCTGGAACAAAATCAGTCTTAACGACCCTAACTGCAGGATTTTTTTTTTAAACCACTTTTTCTGTTCAAAAATAACTCCATCAGCTCTTATGAAAAATCATTCCATCACCTTACTCCAAAGTTCCTCTCCTGCTGAGTTTACGTTTGCCAAGCTGGCCATGGCTCTGGCTTAGGAGGCACTTTGCCAAGATACTCACTTACCTACAGGACATGGTTCACACAAGTCAGCCCCTTCCCTTTCTTTCAATCTCCTGACATCTTCTTGTAGTTTCCTTTAAAGTTGACTACCATCAGGTACAGGAGTCTCACTCACTTCAATTGTGTAGAAAGGGAACAATGTATTCCTTTAAGCAAGACTTCAAGATTGTGTCCATCTTTGTAATACCCCAGAAGTGCATCATTTCAACTTATTGTTGATGTACGGATAAGGTATCCCTTAACAAGGTTGACTCCCTTGTTTTATGAAACATGTTTTTCTCTTGAAGACAGTCCTCATTAATGAACATTCTTTCCTTTGAAAGAGCCTTAGTAAAATCCTCTCCTGAACTGTTTGGTACATTTTTATCTTTCACATGGTACATTTAAGAAACTGTGGGCACTCCTAGGCCTAAGCCCCAGGCATTCCTCTTTCACAGGGATGACCAATAACCACTGTTTCTCGTGAGGAAAGAACACAGTAAGCCAATCACAAGCATTAACAGCACACACAGATACAGCACCATTTAAGACACTAGAAGGCAGGGGCACCTGGGTGGCTGGCTCAGTCGGTTAGGTGGCCAACTTTGGCTCAGGTCATGGTCTCACAGTTTTTGAGTTTGGGCCCCGCATCAGGCTCTGTGCTGACAACTCAGTCTGCTTAGGATCCATTATCTGTGTCCCTCTCTCTGTCCCTTCACCGCTTGTACATTTTCTCTCTCTCTCAAAAATAAACAAACATTAAAAAAATAATTTAAAAAAAGACACTAGAAGACAATGTGGAGGAGTGTTGTGGGGGAATTATCCCACAGAATGCCAGACTTCAAACTAACAGTCATCAGGCCTCCCTTGAGTGATATGTTCACTAGACATATCTCACACAAGGTGTAGCTATTCTGAGAAGGAACATAATTAGTGGAATAAGCATGTGTTTTGAACAATGATTCCTTCAATCATCCCTACCAAACACCATAAAATCCTAAGTAGGTTAATTTCTCTAACCTTCATTTTGTCATCTGTAAAAGTATGTTAACTAGCCTAACTAGTCAGAGGGCCCACCTTGGCTCAATGAAACATATTCAAACCTTTCTCCTTCTACCTTTAAATTCTCTAAACCTTTCTTCTTTTTTTAATAATAGCTATATTGAGATGTAATTCATATACCATAAAAATTTAACCATTTAAAGTGTACAATTCAGTGAGTATTAGTATGTTCAGAGTTACATATCTATACCACTATGTAATCCCCAAAAGAAACCCCATCCCCATTAGCAGTCACTCTCCATTCCTCCATTGCAACCATGGCAACCACTAATCTACTTTTTTCCTTTTTTTTTTTTTTTAAAGTAGGCTCATGCTCAGTGCAGAGCGCAACACAGGGCTTGCGCTCACAACCCTTAGATCAAGCCTTGAGTTAAGATCAAGAGTCAGACACTTAGCTGATGGAGTCACCCGGGCACCCCTCTACTTTCTGTGTTTAAAGATGTGCCTACTGTGGACATTTCATACAAAGAGAATCAGTAAGCGGCCGTTGTGCCTGGCTTCTTTCACTGAGTATAATGTCTTCAAGGGTCAACCTTATAGCATGTGTCAGTACTTCATTCCTTTTTATACTTGAATAGAATGCCATTGCATGGATATACCAGTTTCTGTTTATCCACTCATCAGTTAACGAACATTTGGGTTGTTTCCATTTTTTGGCTATTTTGTATAATGGTGTTATGAACATTCATGGATAGGTGTTTGCGTGTACATATATTTTCCTTTCTCTTGGGTGTACATCTAAGAGAAAAATATAGCTGCATATCTAAATTTGTGAGAAACCAAACTTTTTTCCAAACTAGTTATACGATTTTTTTTTTTGCCTTTTGACTACTTTTGGTTCTTTCTATGTTACCTTCTGGTTGTTTGAGTTCAGCTGGGAAAATAAGAGGGGTGATTATAAAGACATTTTCTATAGAATGGGCCACTTATAGGCATTGTGGGTAGACATTAAAACCAGGTGGGTGATGTATTTCTGTGTATACACACCAGTGCCACAGAACACATAGCCAGAGTGCCCACGGCACACAGCACTGATGCCTGCAGTTCAGGAACCAGCTCAGGGAGTCGTGCGAGGGCTCTGATGCAGTTTAAATTTTTATGCTCTAGACTTATAATGATAAACCATATACATATAAGCACACTCATATCTTTATCTCAGGTGTTTACAAGGTAACCAGAAAGGTACAACATGAACATAGGTAAAAAATAAATATGTTTTTAAAAAACTAATATATAAGAGAACAATTCCATCTGGGCACATCAGGAAGGATTCTTTTGGAAAGGAAATCCTCTTTACTAGTTGTTAAAAAATAACCAAATTTTAAAAGAGCAAAGGTGAGGAGAAATTGCACTTCAAACAGAAAAAAAATGGAATAAGCAAAAAGAGTGCAGAGTGAAGGAATAAAAATGAGGAGTTAGAAAGCATAGGAAAAACAACAAATAAGAATTGGCATTTTGGCAAATGACTAAATGTGAAGTGAGAAGTGGAGTAAAAGATGACTCCTAGGTGCAGCGAAAGCAGTTCTAAGAGGGAAGTTAGCAGCAACACAGGCCTACCTTAAATAAACAACTTAAACTTATACCTAATGGAATTAGAAAAAGAAGAAAAAACAAAACCAAAGTCCAGCAGAAGGAAGGAAATAATAAAGACTAGAGCAGAAATAAATAATACAGAAACTAAAAAGCAATAGAACTAATCAATAAAATGAGTTAGTTCTTTGAAAAGATCAATAAAATTGATAAGCCTCTAGCCAGACAAGAAAGAGACACTCAAATAATTAAAATCAGAAATGAAAGAGGAGAAGTGACAAATGAAGCCACAGAAATACAGTTTTAAGAGAGTATTGTGAAAAACCACATGCTAAAAAAGTGGACAACCTAGAAGAATTGGATAATTCCTAGAAATATAACCTACCAAACTTGAAGCAGGAAGGAATAGAAAATTTGAATAGACCAATTATCAGCAATGAAATTGACTCAAAATAAAGAAACTTCCAAAAAAAAAAACAAAAACCCAAAAGCTCAGGACCAGATGACTTTTCAGATGAATTCTACAAATATTGAAAGAAGAGCTAATACCTATTCTTCTCAACCTTTTCCAAAAAATAGAAGTGGGAAGAAAACTTCCAAATTCATTTCTATGAGGCTAGAATTACCCTGATACCAAAACCAGATAAAGACATCAGGAGAGAAAGAGAGAGAGAGAAAACCACAGCCCAATATCTCTGATGAACATAGATACAAAAATCCTCAGCAAAATAGCAAACTGAATCCACCAATACATTAAAAACAGTCATTCATCACAATCAAGCAGGATTTATTCCCAGGATGTAAGGGTGATTCAATATTCACAAATCAAACAATGGGATATATTGCATCAATAAGAGGATAAAAACCATATGATTTCAAGAGATGTAGAAAATGCATATGACAAATTACAACATCCATTCATGATAAAAAAAAAAAACCAAAAACAATCCTCAACAGTAGATTTAGAGGGAACATACTCAACATAATAAGGCCATACATGAAAAACTCACAGCAAACATCAGACTCATGGGGGAAAAACTGACAGCTTTCCCCCTAAGGTCAGGATGTCCACCCTCACCACTTTTATTCAACACCATACTGGAAGTCCTAACCACAGCAATCAGATAACAAAAATAAAAGGCATCCAAACTGGCAAGGGAAAGTCAAGCTATTTGTAGACATAGACACAAAATCCTAAAGACTCCACAAAAAAACTACTAGAATTATAAATGAACTCAGTAAGGTCACAGGATACAAAATCAATGTACAGGAATAATTGCATTCCTACACTAATAATGAGGGAGCTAAGAAAATAATTCCATTTACAATTATGCCATAAATAATAACATATTTAAGAATGAAATTAACCAAAGAAGTAAAAGACCTGTACACTGAAAACTATAAAACATTGATAAAAGAAACTGAAGATAACATAAAGAAATGAAAAGACATTCTATGCTCATGGACTGGAAGAACAAATATTGTTACAGTGTCTCTACTGCCCAAAATAATCTGCAGATTTAGTGTAATCCCCATCAAAATACTAAAAGCATTTTTCACAGAACTAGAACAATTCCAAAATTTGTATGGAACTGTAAAAGACCCCCAAACAAACAAAGCAATCTTGAAAAAGTAAAGCTGGAGGTGTCACAAGTCCAGACTTCAAGTTGTATTACAAAACTGTAGTAATCAAAACAGTATGGTACTCGCACAAAAATAGACACATAGATCAATACAACATTATAGAAATCGCAGAAATAAACACACAATTATATGATCAATTAACCCTTGGCAAAGCAGACAATAATATGCATTGGGAAAAAGCCTCTTCAACAAATGGTGTTGGGAAAACAGGATAGCTACATGCAAAAGGATGAAACTGGATTGCTTCTTACACCACACAAATAAATAAACACAAATGGATCAATGACCCTAATATGACACCTGAAACCATACAAACCCTTGAAGAGAACACAGGCAGTAATTTCTCTGACATTGGCCATAGTAACGTTTTTGTAGATAGGTCTCCTGAGGCAAGGGAAATAAAAGCAAAAATAAATTATTGGAACGACAACAAAATAAAAAGCTTCTGCACATTAAAGGAAACAACCAGTGAAAGTAGAAGACAACCTAAAGAATGGGAGAATATATTTGCAAATGGCATCTCTGATAAAGGGTTAGTGTCTAAAATATATAAAGAATTTATACAACTCAACACCCCAAAAAAATAAATAATCCAATTAAAAAATGGACAGAAGACAGGAACACATATTTCTCCAAAGAAGATATCCAGATGGCCAACAGACACATAAAAAGACACTCAACATCACTCATTGTCAGGGAACTGCAAATCAACACCATAATGAAATATCACCTCGTATTTTTCAGAATGGCTAATATAAAAAAAAATCAAGAAACAACAAGTGTTGGCAAGGTATGGAGAAAAAGGAACCTTTGTGCACTTTTGGTGGGAATGCAAACTGGTACGGCCACTGTGGAAAACAGTATCGAGGTTCCTCAAGAAATTAAAAATAGAACTATAGGATCCAGCAGTTGCACTGATGGTATTTATCCAAAGAATACAAAAACTCTAATTCAAAAGGAGATATGCACTCCTGTGTTTATTGCAGCATTACGTACAATAGCCAAGATATGTAAGGAGCCCAAGTGTCCATCGATAGATGAATGGATAAAGAAGATGCAGTGTATGTATAAAATGTAATATTTCTCAGCCACAAAAATGAATGAAATCTTGCCATTTGCAACATAGATGAAGCTAGAGAGTATAATACTAAGTGAAATAAGTCAGAGAAAGACAGATATCATGTGACTTAACTCACATGTAGAATTTAAGAAACAAAACAAGCGAATGAAGGAAAAGAGAGAGAGACAAGTCAAGAAACAGACTCTTAGAGCAAACTGATGGTTACAGAGGGGAGATGTGTGGCAGGGATGGATGAAATAGGTGAATGGGATTAAGAGTACACTTACCATAAAGAGTACTGAATAATATATGGAACTGTTGAATCGCTATATTATATACCTGAAACAAATATAACACAATAAAAATAAATCAAAATATCAAAGTTAAACAAACAGGCAAAAAAGAAAACAACTCCCAGAGTTTTGGCATAGAAGACAGCATAGATGACAGTGCCAGTAAAGAAAATAATGGGAAAGCCTAGTGGAAGAACTGTATGAGTGGGAAGGCAGAGTTCAATTTCAGACATACACTGAAGTACCAGAGGAACAGAAGGCGGTGAGGTCCCTTAGGCAGATGAAAATACAGATCTGGAATTCAGGAACTATGTCCTAATGGAGATCATTGCTGAAGCCTTCAGAGTAGGTGAAGAGAGAGCGGAAAGGGCCTGTTTTAACTCACATGCAAATAGGAAACTTAGTCCAATGGGGAAGCAAAGGGCCAGGACTAGCTAGAGCCAGAGTTCAGGGAAAGGACCTAATTTTAGGGCTGATCCTCGAGGTTGTCCACCTGCCATGTTCTGAAGAACACAGCAAACTCGACTTTAATCAGAACAGCGCTTTAGGTTTAATCTAGAAGGCCAGGCACAACAGCAGAAATTTCCCATCAGAGTTTAGCCACATCAGAGCAGATCTCCTTTGGCTGACTAAAAAGGTAAAAAGAAGAGTCCAGCCTCTCAGGACTAGCAAGAACTGGGAAAAGTATCCAAAATGTGCGAGTTCCATCCAAAGGGATGGGTTCAACGAAGACTCTGGTTCACACAGACTGCACAGATTCAGCAGGCTCTGGGGTAGGGGTGCAGCTTGGTGTGGATGTGGGTAGCCAGGACTCACTCTGTCTCCTCACTCTCAACACCTGGCCGATAGCAGAACAAAGCTGACTGGGGGCCCTAGAGGCTACTGGACTAAAGCTTCTATTGTTCTTTTCCGTCCTGCTCAAGAAAGACCCAGAAACCAAGTGAACTCAGTAACTCCAGAGGCAAGGTTGAGGCACAGAACCACAGAGAACACCCACATTTGTCAAGGCAAAGGAGGAAGAGGGAGAAAAAAGATAAGGCAGAGAAAACATTCAAACAACATCCTGTATAGCGGTAGAGCATGGCAATGAAGCAGAAGAGAAGCAGACCAGAGCAATTAGAGAAGATTTAGAAGAAATACCTGGGTCACCAGGGAGCCCTCTCACCTGACCTCACTGGTTTTCACCAAAATTTTCACTTCACAGCAGTAATGCACTATCATAAATAATGGGTGGGGTTTTTTTTTGTTTGCCCATTTTAGAAAGTTACCTTTTTTGTCTTTGACAAGTAATATTTAAGAGTGGGAAGTCCTATATAAATACCTTTCAGTAAACACATCCAATCTTGATCTAGAAGCTATCTTAGAAGCCAAGAAAAGATCAATAATAATATAAAATTGGAAATACAGACCTCCAGAGGCCCTAATTCCTAGAGTAGCCAGCAAAATATCAGAAATTCTGCAGAATGCCAAGTCACAGCATAAATAACGAAATATAAAACTCAGTGGTTACAAAATATATTGTGAACCAAAATTTAGACAAGTAAACTATATTACAAAAAGGCATCTTTGAAGTTTCAAAACATTACAATTCTAATACAAAAAAAATTTCATAAAAATGAACGGTTGTTTTTCCCCCTCATATTTTATTGAGGCAGAAAGTAAAACAAAAAAAACTATCTTAACACCAAGGCCAAAAATAGAAAATTTCAATCAACACCGCACTTCTCACGAAATTGTAACAGGCTGAAAACTGCAAGTAGCACATGTCAGGTCTTTTGCACATTTCACTAAGGATATATTTATTCAAAACAAAATGTCTCCCAATGATCTAGAAGGAATATGAGTCATCTATGCTGAGAAGCTCTCCACATAGTTTTAACCTTTTGGGGGAAAAATGCAGAGCTTCCAACCCATACGCTAGTAAAGAGACCTGTGGAAAACAACCTCGCAGTTTTAAAAAGCAAGAATCACTTTGGCACTTTTGAGGTCTGATATCCAACATTTCAGATACAGAAGCAAAGAACTCATTACCGCCTTATAACTTGGGAAGCAACTGCATAATGACTCATTCTGGAACCTGTACAGACACTGGGACACAAACACCACAAAACTTCAAGGGCTAAAAAATCCCAGCAGATAATAAATCAACAAATCAACTCAGGACTTCTATGTAACATCTCATGGAAAAGCTGGGTGACCCCATCACATCACACTGGGGCATTGTTTTAGAAATGAGTTGATGGCAGAATGCCACCTATGGAATGATCAACAAGCAAAACAAATCACTTCATGTTTACACACAGTGGCTTCTGGTTCAGAGTTTTGGTTTGAGGCTCTAGAGAGGATCACACACACACACACACACACACACACACACACACACACACACACACGCGTGCACATGCCAGGGAATAGTAGCAAAGAGATTTGTTTTCTCCTTCTCTGATGGAGAAAATGCCCCAGTACAACAGCAATAGCCAGAGGGGATATATGCTCCAGAGCTTTCTTAAAGTTACTCCTTTCCTGAATACTAAAGAACTTTTCTCAGGCTTTTTGAATGAGCCAAAAACCAGTTTTGAAAGATAAGATATTAAACCATTTCTATAGGGACTAAGAACACTGGAGATTATTTACTTTGCTGTAATTACTCTGGCACATAGGGAGATTAGCTTTCAAATGCTACTAGGTTTGCATACAGAGATTTCAATAATGAAGAAAAATTACTTCCTGTGTGGAATATTTAGGGGCTTGAAGTGTGTATTGCTGCTGAAGACTGAACACTGGTTAATACCTGTGCAGTGACTAATAATTACCAAAACCATTAATTGTTCCTAAGTCTGCACTTTCCCTCAAAGCAATCACTGGCATTTAAAAAGCACCTGATTTTATTAGAGCCAATGGTAAGCAAAAATGTATTTTTATGTTCAAAAATGAGTTCCAGTTTCATAAGTCTTGAATTTTAAACCAGGAAGCAGGGCAGCCAACAATCTCATCCAGTGAGGACAGAAATAAAATCTGCTTGGGGCACCTGGGTGGCTCAGTTGGTTAAGTGGCCGACTTCAGCTCAGGTCATGATCTCGCGGTCTGTGGGTTCGAGCCCCGCATCGGGCTCTGTGCTGACAGCTCAGAACCTGGAACCTGTTTCAGATTCTGTGTCTCCCTCTCTCTCTGACCCTCCCCTGCTCACACTCTGTCTCTCTCTGTCTCAAAAATAAATAAACGTTAAAAAAAAAGAAATAAAATTTGCTTTTGAGTTAAAAAAATCTTTAGGAAGAGACAAATAAACCTTAGAAATTCATTTTTTACTAGGATATTTTCTTGGGTTTTCAAGATTAGTTGTGTCATGATTTTAGCTGAGTCAAAATAGATCACAGCAAAGGCTCTCATGGCATGCCCAGCTCTGTTGAGTTCTAACTCATTCCCCTGCCTCTTATCTTTTAGGTAGGGAGGAACTTAGATTAATTGACAGTGTTTGCACAATTTTTTTTACTTTTTATTTGAAATAATTATCAACTCACAGAAAATCATAAAAATAGTAGAGAGTTCTGTGTACCGTTAGCTCAGTTTCCCTCAACTGATAACATCTATGATACAATATCAAATCCAGAAAACTACATTGGTACAATACTCTTCTACAGATTACAGGCTTTATTCAGATTTCACCAACTTTAACATGCACTTGTGTGTGTGTGTGTGTGTCTGTGTCTGTGTGTGAATTTCCATGCAATTTTCTCCCCTGTATAAATCGATGTAATCACCATTACAATCAAGATACAGAATTCTCTCCCCACCAAGGAAATCTCCTTGCTCCCCCATCCACCCATCTCCTGGTCACCACGAATGTACTCTCCATCTCTATAACTCTATCATTTCAAGAATGTTATATAAATAGAATCATATACTATATAACCTCTTGAGATTGGCTTTTTTCTCACTCAGCATAATTCCCTTTAGATCCATCCAAATTGTTACATGTATGAATAGTTTGCAGTATTTTTTAGTGTTCTGAAATACTGTTATCATTTTCATCATCATATAAATTCGGTACGAAAATATAATGTTGGATTTCAAAGGATTGACAAATAACACTCTGAAGTTCCAAACAAAATAAGAAGGCAAATGAAGCAGATAAGTAGGGGATAAAGATATCAGTATTTTACTGTTCAGTCTGATTGGAGAACATGGCTTTATATTAGCTGTCAAAAGATGGGCTAACATTCTAGTGAAGGATTAAACTTATTTGCTGCCGTAACTAGAAAACTACTGATGGGAGATTTCAAAGTCAGGGGCATACCCAATTCCTACTCATTAACAAACCTCTCAGGGAGCCTCAAACCCATCAGAAGAATGAATGAGGAGACATGGTGAAATGGGTAGTGCTCCTTCCATATTCTTCCTTTTTCAAGCAAAGTGTACAAATTTACTCTCTTCTACAGAAACACAAAGAATATGGAATAATTGTTCCACCTAAGAATTTAGCTTTTTTCTCTCATCCCATTCACTTTCTTTTTACTCATACCCTTCACTTATGGGTAACCAGAAATGTGGCTGTACCCCTGAGTAGCGAACATTTATCAGGACCATAAGTCCAGGCAGCTTCAGACAATATTATCAGTTACCTTTTTTAGGCTTCTCTAGGAATGTTACATATATTTCTTCTATTGTCACAAAGCCCAGGAACGAGCTAATTCTTAACTGAGGTCTATAGAATATTTCAACATTATTTCTCAATAGTAGATTTTTACTTAGTAGCTGAGACACTCAAGGTAAAATTTTTAATAAACAGAGGCACCTGGGTAGCTAAGTTGGGTAAGTATCTGACTCTTGGTTTCAGCTCAAGTCAGGATCTCACAAATTGTGGGTTCGAGCCCTATGTCTGGTTCTGTGCTGATAGCGGATTCTTTCCCTCCCCTCTTCTCTCTGCCCCTCCCCTGGTCACACTCTCTCAGTCTCTCAAAATAAATATTCCAAAAATGTATAATAAACAGGTGATAAGCTAGGAGTTAAGCGAATTTACCTTAAATTCTAAATGAAGATTCTCTTTTGTTTTTGCCTAATGTTTGCTCAAGAAAGAATCTTGACTATAAAAAGTACACAATGTTTAAAATTCTATATCAGCCTTCCTTTAGAATCCCTTCCTTTATTAGTGTCTCAGTTTTACACTTAAAAAAATGATGCTGTATCAAATGGAATATATTTTTTAAAAAGCTATATGCAATTAACAGCAAAACAGTAAACTATAACAGGTTGTTGTATCTCTTCTCCATACTCAGACCTGAAGAAAATGTCCTTGAGAACAAAGAATTAAAATTCTAAAATACCAAAAAGACAACAAAAACACCAAAGATATATGCACTGTTGTACTTTTCTTGATAGGAAAGATCATGGACAGCAATTAAGATATTGATAGAAAAAAATGAAGAAGAATATATATTGACAAGTTAGGGAAAATCACTTAAGGAATAAAAATAGAGTAAGCATTTTTTAAACAACAGAAAATTTGATATATTCAAAGAAAATTATAATAGAAGAGTAAAACAAAACAAAATAAAAGCCCAGTAAATACAAAATGTGAATATGATGGTAGAAATAAGTCCTGATTTAACAGCAATTAAAATCATTGTAAATAGTTTAAACTCAGCAATCAAGATCTTGAGAAGAGTTCTGACTTCTAACAATGGTGGAATAGCTTTTTCCAGACTAAACCTCCTGCTGAAAATAAGTACAAACTATACAAAATATAAAAACAACTCTTTGAAGGCACTGAAGAGAAACCAAATAAAGAGGAGAGCTGACCTTTGAAAGAAAGAAACCACACCGGGTAAGATCTACTTCTATACATGTTTTCCCCTAGTGTAGTGTAAATAGAATTGAAGCAGAAATCCATAGTCTTATTGATTTGAGGAATCAGAGGACAGAGTCTGAGGCTGATAGAACACTTTAAAAAGTGCCCAGGTAAGAATGGGGATCCAGGGAACAAGAAATCCATAGAAGGAAAACACCAAACCTACAATCTGCATATAAATTCTTGGCTGATTATTAATTGTGCATGCAGGGGGCAAGACTTCAAAGAGCATAGGAGAAAACCAACCAATGGAACACAGAAAGAACCATATATAGATTTTGATTGTTGCTCATCGCAAAGGAAACTAAATTTGCAATTCAAGTCCTGCTAACTTACGTGGAACTTGAGAAACAACTTGGGATTTCCAATGACACTGCAGAAGGGCCACAACTTAGAAGAAAAGCTATTGATATAGGACTATTCGTCCTATTTGTCCTAGGACTAAAGACAAAACCAAAATAGACCCAACAAAGCCTAACAGCAAGCTCCAAAAGCTTAACATGATTATTATGAAACATAACTGGCTGCTACAACACAACCCAGAAGTATTCAGAAGAAACTAACATAATACAGAGTATCTACAAAATATCCACACTAGTAGTATGCAATAAAAACCCACTAAACATAAATATATGTAAGAAAATGTGATAGTCAAGAGAAAATACTGGCTAATAGAAACTTTAATGTTGGAATTAGAAAACAAAAAAAACCCTTTAAGTTATGAGAAAGATGTTATAAGAGTTGTAAGAGAATTGAGGTCTAAAGGTGACTAGATGGGGAATAATAGGAAAGGTATAAAGACTGTAAAAATAGGACACATAGAAATCTTAAAATGAAAAACACAGTAGCTGAAATTAAAAATTTTAATAGATGGAATTAACAGCAAATTGGCCATAAAAAGGAATCAATAAACTTGAAGTCAACAGAAATCATCCAAACTAAAGCACAGAAAGCAGAAATAAATACATTTGTTATTATTAAAGAGTCTCAACACACTGAGGGTAATCACAAAGTAGTCTAACATAATTCTAATTGGAAACCTCAGATGAGCAAACAGACGTATTTGAACAAGAAAACTATCCACAGAAAAAAGCACTGACTGTAAATTTTATAGTTTGTCAAAAACAAGAATGGCAAATCCAGTATAAATAAAACGAAAACCACAGCTTGAAAAAGTCATCTTTATAGTATAAAAAGCAAATATAAAGAAATGAAAAATAGTCTATATATACGTACAAAGAGAGAGAGGAAGAAAATTGAGGAGAGAATGATAACAGATCTACTTTAGAAATAATGAAAGCCAG
This sequence comes from Crocuta crocuta, assembly GCF_008692635.1. Classification (NCBI taxonomy): domain Eukaryota; kingdom Metazoa; phylum Chordata; class Mammalia; order Carnivora; family Hyaenidae; genus Crocuta; species Crocuta crocuta. The sequence continues at coordinate 817,276 of NW_027532407.1, forward strand.
GAGACAATGGAATAGCACTTTTAGAGTGCTGATAAAAAAACATGTAAAATTCTATATTTGGCAAAAAAAAAAAAATAGCCTTCAGTACACTTCACTTCAAAAATGAAGGCAAATGAAGATACTTTCAGATAAGCAAAAGCCATTTATAGCAGATCTGCATAACAACAGAGACTAAAGGAAGTTTTCTGACTAAAGAGAAATGGTACTGATGCCATTTGAGATATTACATATTGGATATTGAGATCTATAGGAAAGAACAAAAAAAACAATTAATATATGGATAAATATATAATACTACCTCTTTACTTTGATTTTTAAGTCAGTTCAGTAATGCAAAGCAATAGTATTTCAACAGTAGCAATAGCAATGTATTGTGCATTTTAAAACATATAGAAGAAAAATATGAGACATCAATAGCACAAAAACAAAGAGGAATGAAAACAGAAATGTACTGTTACAAGGTTCTTCCTTTCTATATGCGCTTTATAGCATTAATTGAAGGTAGTTTGAAATTGGATAAAACTGAATATTGTAATCTTTAAAGCAACTATTAAAAATAATTCAAGAGATACAATTAAAAGCTTTAGAAAAGAATGGAGATGACAGATAGATGATAGATGGATAGATGATATATTTGAAAAATAAAGAGCTATTTATGCTTTACCAGGAAGTGATCTGATTATTTAATTTACAGGTATTCATAAACATATCGTAAATTTGTTTCTCCAATCTCATGCCTCTTTAGCAGTAAATGTTTCCTTTTCACTGATTATTTACTGAAACATTTATTTTAAGGAACTAGAGGCAGCTGGGGAATAGGTATGCCTTCCAATTATAAATTCTCTATCATTTAGGAAAAAATAAAAATAAAACGTTGAGGATGTAAGAGTGACACTAAAAATATTCAATTAACTAAAAAGGGTCGAGAAAGAAAGAACAAAAGAACATAAAAGAGGGAAGAAATAAAATCAAAAAGCAAGGTTGCACAAACATCAAAAATTATATTAAATATACATAGACTAAGTCATCAAATTACAAGGCATAAATCATCAAGCTAGGTAAGAAAGCACAAAATTACTTGCTCTTTAAAAAAGATATACATTCAATGTAAATACTCATGTTGAAAAAAGAATGGAAAAAATACATATCATGTCATACGAAACATAAGAAAGCTGATGTGGCTATATAAATATCAAAGTACTTCAAGTCAATGGATATTACTAGATAAAAATTGAGTATTTAAAATAATAAAGAGGTATGACTTAGAGGACTACTTCATTAATAAAAAGTAACAATTCAAATATATATGTACTTAAGAATTTTAATATACATGAATCAAAAAACTGAAAGAAATTAGGGAGACATAGAAAAATTCACACATAATTGGAGATTTATAAAATCTCTCAGGAGGTGATAAAAATACAGAAAAAAATAATATGTACACATAAAGTTTGAAAACCACTGTTTTCCATATATATAGATAGATAGATTTAATATATATATAATCTATATAATATAGATAATATATAATATTAATTATATTATTATATTATATATATAATCTATATTTAATCTATATATATATAGAATATTAAACAATTCAGAATTCACACATACATGATTGTCAAGTATTTTTAAGACTATTCAATAAAACATACCACACATTAGAATATAAAACAAATCTCAATAGATTTTAAAGTGTCATACAGAATATGTATGATACATACACACAAATACTTAAAAGAATTTAAATTAGAAATCAATATTTGTTTTGAGAGAGAGAGAGAAAGTTTGTGTGTGTGTGTGTGTGTGCGTGCGCGCGCACGCACACGTGCACATGCAGGGGAGGGCAGAGGGAGAGAATCCTAAGCAGGCTCAACACCCAGCACAGAGCCTGATTAGGGACTGGATCTCAGAACCATGAGATCATGACCTGAGCTGAAATCAAGAGTCAGATGCTCAACCGACTGAGCTACCCAGGCATCAATAGTAAGAAGTCTAGGGAATCTGAGACAATTATTAAGAATGAAGCAACACCATTTTAAACAGTTTATGAGTCTAAGAAAGAAATAATAAAAGAAGTTAGAAAATATTTATAACTTTATAGTAATAAAAACACAACATATAAAAATTTGTGAACTTAACTAAAGAGTGCAAGAATGGTTTAAAATGAACGATCTATGCTAAAATAAAAAGGTGGAAAAGAAATAAATTTTAAAAACTAAATTTTTTTTTAGCATAAAATCTATGCTAAAATAAAAAGGTAGAAAAGAAATAAATTTTTAAAAACTAAGGAACTGGCTATTCTCCCCAGAAACTGGAAAAGCTGGCAAATATATCTTTCACCTTCTCTTTCTAGCGATCTCCATGTAACTTGTATCTCCCTAAAAGGTTTTATACCCAAGTCTGGCACCCTAACTTTCATGGCTATTGCCCAGGGACAGAACCTGGATCACCAGACTCTGACAGCTAATGGGGCTTGCATTCATGAGTCCTACAGGACTGTAGCAAGCAAAACAGTTTTTAATGGGCACAGGAGCACCCCTAATCCATAGCAGTATAGACTTGGACCCAGTGCAGAAGGAGCAGGCAAAAACACTCATCGCCCAATCTGATCCTAAAAAGATCTTAATTATATACTTACCTAGCTGTTACGTGAGAGTCCAGCTTTCAGTCAGCCTCCATCTAAGTACTGAATGTGCTCTTTCTCTCTGAGACGCTGACAGGTCTTGGCATACCCTTAACTGCTGGGAGTGACTAAGAACAAAGGCGGCAGCTTGGACAATCACAAAGGTTTAAGAGATAATAAGAAGCTTGGGCCAGCCTGACTGACAAGATTCACCTCTTCCACAGACCACTATGTCAGAACTAGGAGAGATGGATGCTTCATTTAATGTGCAGAAACAACCACAAGGACCCAAGTACACTGAATAAACATAAAATATGTTCCAAACAAAAGAATAAAATAAATCTCCAAAAACAGATCTTAATGAAACAGAGATAAGTGATTTACCTGATAGAATTCAAAGTAGTGGTCATAAATATGTTCACCAAAGTAAGGAATGTAATGAATCACAAAGTGAGAGTTTCAACAGAGACAGAAAATATTAAAAACTAACAAACAGAAATCACAGAGCTGAAAAATACAATAATTAAACTGAAAAGTTTCAACTGAGATGTTCAACAGTAGACCAGATCAAGTGTACAAAAAGATCAATGAATTCAAAGACAAGGTGGTGAAATTCAACTAATTAGTAGAGCAAAAAGCAAAAGGAATGACAAAGAGTAAAGATAGTGTAAGGGACTTATGGGATACCATCAAACAGATCAACATATACATTATAGGGGTCCCAGAAAGAGAGAGAAATGACCAGAAAGTTTATTCAGAAAAATAATGGCTCTAAATATCCCCAACTTGGGGAAAGATATAGACACCCAGACCCAGAAAGCCCAGAAATTACCAAATAAAAAGAATCCAAAGAGATCACACCAAGACATATTATAATTAAAATTTTCACAAGTTAAAGACAAGGAGAGAATCTTAAAAGCATTAAGAGAAAAACAACCTGTTACATACAAAGAAACCCTTTTAAGACTAAGATTTTTCATCAGAAATCTTGTAGGCCAGGAGGGTAAGATGATATATTTAGTGTTAAACAAAAAAACAACAACAACAAAAAACTGACAACCAAGAATCCTCTGCCTGGGAACACAATCCTTCAGAATTGAAGGAGAGATAAAAAGAGTTTTCTAGGCAAGCAAAAGCTGAAGGAATTCAACAACACTAGGTCACTTTTACAAGAAATGTAAAAGAAAGTTCAACAATATGAAATAAAAGGATGCTAACTAGTAACAGGAAAATATATAAAAGAATAAAACTCACTGGTAAAAATAAATATTTAGTTAAATTTACAATACGCTAATGCTGTTATGGTGGTGAGTGAATTGTATATAATTCTACCATGAAGATTAAGATACAAAAGCATTAAAAATGCTTACCTAGTCAGAAGAGTAATGCAGGAACAAAGTGAGAGTTTCAACAGAGATAGAAAATATTAAAAAGTACCAAATAGAAATCACACAGCTGAAAAATACAATAATTAAACTTAAAACTTCAATTGAAGGCTTGAATAGTAGGTCAGATCAAGTGGAAGAAAGGATCAATAAACTCGAAGACAGAGCTACACAAGATGAAACGCAAAATTACATAAATTGTATCTTATGGATTCACAAGATAAAAAGATATAAATTTTGATATCAAAAACATAAAATGTGGGGAGAGGTGGGAAATGTTGAGCATTTACATGCATTTGAAGGTAAGTTCTCATTAGCTTAAAATAGACTGTTTTAAATAGGACATGTTTTATGTAAGCCACAAAGCAAATACTTAAATTAGATACAAAAAAAAGATAAAGAGAAGAGAATTAAAGCATACCACTAGAGAAAATCATCAATTCACAAAGGAAGAGAGCACAAGATGAAAAGAGGAACAAAAGAATCACAAAACAACCAGAAAACAATTAACAAAATGACAATAGGAAGTCTATACCTATAAAGAATTGTTTTAAATATAAGTGGACTAAATTCTCCAATTAAAAGACAGAGTGACTGAATAGACCAAAACAAAAGACTCAACTATATGCTGCCTATGAAAGACTTATTTCATATGCTGCCTATGAAAGACTTATTTCAGCTTCAAGGACACATAAACTAAAAGTAAAGTGATAGAAAAAGATATCCCATGCAAATGAAAACCAAAAGAAAGCTGGGGCGGCTATACTTCTATCAGATAAAACAGACTTTAAGCCAAACACTATAAAAAGAAACTAAGGTCATTATATAATGATAAAAAGGTCAATTCACCAAGAGGATATAACATTAGTAAATATTTATGCACCTAATAGAGGAGTATCTAGATATATAAAGCATGCATTAACAGATCTCTAGGGAGAAATAGACAGAAATACAATAATAGTAGGGGATTTCAATACACCTTTTCAACAATAGATAGATCAACCAGACAGAAAGTCAACAGGGAAACTACACATTAGATCAGATGGACCTAACATAGAACATTTCATCCATCCAATAATGGCAAAATACATTCAAGCACACATGGAACATTTTTCAAGACAGAACATATATTAGGTGCCAGAGCAAGTCTTAATTAATTCAAGAAGGTTGAAATCATATCAAGCACCTTTTCCAATCCCAATGGTATGAAGTAAGAAATCAGTTTAAAAAAGAAAACTGGAACAAATATGTGGAGACTAAACAACATGCTAGTGAACAACCAAGAGATAAAAGAAGAAATCAAAGGAGAAATTTAAAAAATGTCTTAAGATAAATAAGAACTGAGACATAATATACCAAAACTTGTAAGATGCAGCAAAACAGTTTTAAGAGAAAAGTTTATAGCAATAAACACTTTCATTAAGAAATAAAAAACTTAATCGGGGTACCTGGGGGGCTCAGTGGGTTAAGTACCCAACTTGGGCTCAGGTCATGATCTCACGGTTCATGAGGTTGAGCCCCATGCTGACAGCTCAGAGCCTGGAGCCTGCTTCAGATTCTGTGTTTCCCTCTCTCTCTGCCCCTCCCCAACTCATGCTCTGTCTCTGTCCCTCAAAAATGAACAAACAGTTTTAAAAAACTGAGAACAAAAAAGAAAAAATCTCAAGAAAACAATCTAACTTTGCACTTCAAGGAACTAGAAAAAAGAACAAATTAAACCCAAAAATATTAAAAGGAAACATATAACAAAGATCAGAGTGGGAATAAGTTAAATGGAGACTTAAAAGTAATTGAAGATTTGGTGTTCTGAAAAGATAAAATAGACAAAACTGAGCTAGACTCACAAGAAGAAAAGTACTCAAATAAATGAAATTAGAAATGAAACAGGAGAAATTACAACTGATATCAAACAAATACAAAAGATTATAAGAAACTACTATGTACAATTATAGGACAACAAATTGGGAAGAAAGAAATAAATTCCCGGAAACATACATCCTAATAAAACGGAATCATGAAGAAACAGAAAATCTGAACAGACCCATTACTAATAAGGAGATTGAATCATTAATGAAAAACATCCCAGCAAACAAAAGTTCAGGATCAGATGGTTTCACTGGTAGATTTTACCAAACATTTAAAGAATAATATGAATTATTCTCAAACTCTTCCAAAAAACAGAAGAGGGGGGAACATTTCCAAACTTATTTTAAAAGGCCAGCATTACACTCATACCAAAGCTAGACAGAAACACTACAAGAAAAGAAAATACAAGCCAAGATCTCTGATGAACACAGATGCAAAAATCCTCAAAGAGTATTAGTAAACTGAATTCAACAGTTCACTGAAAGAATCATATACCATGATCAAGTGGGATTTATTCCAGGAATGTAAGATGTTTCAATATCCACAAAACAACCAATGTGATATACCACATTAACAAAATAAAGGATAAAAAAATCATACGATCCTCTCAACAGGTACATAAAAACCATCTGACAAAATTCAAGATTCATGATAAAATCTCAACAAACTGAGTATGAACAGAATGTACCTTCATAATTAAGGCCATATATGGTGAGCTCACAGCTGAAATTACACTCACTGGTGAAAAGCTGAACACGTTTCCTCTTACCTCAGGAACAAGATGAGGATGCCTACCCCTTGCCACTTCTATTTAACATAGTACTGGGAGTCCTAGCCAGAGCAATTAGGCAAGAGAAAGAAATTAAAGATACCCAAATTACACAGAAGAAGTAAAACTGTCTCTATTTATGGATGATATGATATTACATTGTATATCAAAAACCCTAAGGACCCTACCAAAAAACTATTAGAATTAATAAACAAATTCAGTAATATTTCAGGATACAAAATCAATATAGAAAAATTATGTGCATTTCTATACATGGACAATGAAGTATCAGAAAGAAATCAGGAAAACCACCTCATTTACAATGGCATCAAAAATAAAAAAATACCTTGGAATAAATTCAACTCAGGAGATGACAGGTCTATACACTAAAAACTATAAGACACTGATGAAAAAAATTGAAGAAGACAAAAAACCAAGAAATTCTCTGTTCATAGACTGGAAGAATTAATATTGTTAAGGTGTTCATACATTCTACAGATTCAATGTAATCTCTATCAAAATTCCAATGGCATTTTTCATGGAGATATTTAAAAGTCCTAAAATTTGTATGGTACATGAAAAGGCACTCAACATCAATAATCATCAGGGAAATGCACATCAAAACCACACTAAGATGTTACCTCACACTTGTTAGAATGGCTATGATCAGGAATACAAGAGATAATAAATACTGGCAAGGAGATGGAGAAAAGAGAACTCCCATACACTGTTCCTTAAGATTTTCTCTGTAAACAAGCATGTTGTTTAGAGAAAAGAAACCATTTTCCTTCACACACACACAAAACTACTGTAACTCAAAAATTAATTTAGCAAGGTGAGATGATAGAAAGTCACCACATAAAAATCAACTATATGTACCAGTTAGGAATAATTTGAAATGAAATTTGCAATAATACTTGCAATAGCATCATAAAACATTAATACTCAGTAATAAATATAATCAGAAAATATGCAAGACTCCCATATTAAAAACCACAAAATATTAGAGAATAGAATAAAGAGCTAATAAATAAAAAGATATTTCATGTTCAACACTCAGGAACTGGATGTCTCAATAAACTGTCAAATTCCCCAAAGTTGATCTATAGAGTCAATGCCAACCCAGTCAAAATCTCAGGAGAATTTTTGTGGTAATTGACAGCTTATTCTAAAACTTGTAAGAAAATATAATGGACTTCTAGTCATTAAAACTCTTTAAAAAAAACAAAGTTGAAAAATTTATAAAAACTGATTTTAAATTTTTTTTAAAAAAGCTACAGTGATCAAGAAAGTAAGGTACTGATATAAGGATAAATAAATCAATGCAATTGAATAAAGAATTGAGAAATATGTGTGGGCATATGCAACCCATTAATTTCTAATAAAAGTATCAAAATAATTCAACAGAGAAAGTAGAATGCTTTTAACAAATGATGTTTAAACAACTATAAATCTATAATGAATAAATGAGACTCAAAACACATAGAAAAAGTAATCCAAGATGTTTCATAGACCTAAATATAAAAAACTAAACTAAAACTGCAAAGCTCCTAGCTGAAAATACAGGAAAATACCTTCATGTCCTTACGATGACAAAAATATTTCTACACACAAAACCAATAAGAGTTAGGCAAAAATTTCATATGTTGGGGTACCTGGCTGGCTCAATTGGTAGAGCATGTGACTCTTGATCTTGGAATCATGTGATCAAGCCTCATCTTAGGCCTAGAGCTTAATTTTTAAAAATTCATAAATTGGGCTCATTAAAATGCAAAGTTCTGCTCCTCAAAAGACATCATTAAGTCAAGGAACACCTGAGTGGCTCAGTCAGTTAAGTGTCTGACTCTTAGTTTTGGCTCAGATCATGATCTCAGAGTTTGTGAGTTCAATCCCCACATCAGGCTCTATGCTGGCAGCGCAGAGCATACTTGGGATTCTCTCTCTCCTTCTCTCTCTGTCCCTCCCCTGCTCTCTCTCTCTCTCTCTTTTTCTCTCTCTGTCTCCTTCAAAATAAATAAATAAAAACTTTAAAAAATTATTTTAAAAAAGAAAATGAAAAGGCATGCAATGGATAGGAAAAACATATTCAAAATATACATACCTAACAAAGATCTTGTATCCAAAATATATTTAAAAATCCTATAATTCAATGATAAAGAAATAATACAATACAATAAAAATGGACAAAATATATTAAACAGAATCTCACACAAGAAGATACGAATGTTAATTACCACAGGTAAAGATGTTCTATTAGACTTCATTAGTTATCCAAGAAATATAAATTAAGACCACAAGGAGACCTACCTATTAGATTGGTAACTAAATCTGACTGACCCTGTGAGCAACTAGAACTCTTAGATAACACTGATGGGAACATAAAATGGAATGACTGCTTTAGAAAACCATTTGGCAGTTTCTTATAAACCTATGTTACGACTCAAAAATCCATTCCTAGGTATTTATGCATTCTCTCCCTTTCTCCCCCCAACAGGCGTTGCACACACATTTATTACAGCTGTATTTATGAAGCCAATTACTCAAAACAACTAAATATTCCATCAATAGGTTGGTGGATGAACAAAGTGTGGTATATCCATGCAACCAAATACTGCACAGCAATAAAAAAATGAGATGCTGATCCCAACAATAATCTGGAGAAGTCTCAAAGAAAGCCAGACATAAGAGTACATAATTCATAATTTCATTGATATGCATTTTTACAACAATATACCTCCAGCTGAGGTATATTGATAAATACCAGAAAAGTGATTGTATCTGTTTCTCACAGCAGGGTGTGTAAAGTGACTGGAAAGAAGCATGAGGGATCATTCTGGTGACTGGAATTCTCTGTATTTTGTTAGATTGCAGTAGTGGCTACATGAGTATATACATTTAGCACATCCATCGAACCATACACAAAATCAGTGCAGTTTATATATGTTAGCTTTACCCTTCTCACCAAAAAGACCAATAATGCCTACATGACTTTAAAAGGCAAAAGCAATATCTTGTCTGTAAGAATCACAATTTTTAAAAAGGTATTTAACACCATAGAAGCAAAAGGGTATGAACTAAAAGAAAGCTAGCATAGCAATCTTAGTATCTGACAGAAAATAGGATTCAAGGAAAAAATCATAAGACACAAATTACATACTAGTAAAAGGAACAGTAGGTTAAGCCATAAATCCATCACGTACATAAGTGTACCTAATAATTTTGCCTCCAAATATACAAAATAATAGATGGAAAATATGAAGAGAAGTGGATAAATCTAAGATCATAACCATGATATTAACACACAGTCTCAGAAACTGATACATCAAGCAGACAATAAGGGAGCAAAACAATACGAAAAATAATACAATGAATAAACTGAAATTAATAGGCTTAGATAAGATGCTGCATGAAAACAGAGAAATGTTTGTTAGAACCTTCTCAAAAATTGATTTTGTAATAGGCTACAAGAAATAATAAATTCTAAAGGATAAACATCATATACAAACTGTTCTGTGACCATAATATGTAATGAAATCAGAAACTGATAAAAAAGGGAAAGCTGAAAACAAAACAAAACAAATCTGTATCTGGAAAATAAATAACATACCACTGAATAACCATGATAGAGAAATCTTACAGGAAATTCTAATTTTATTTTATTTTTTAATTTTTTTTTTTTAAATTTATTTCTGAGAGAGTCAGAGATAGCATGAGCAAGGGAGGAACAGACAGAGAGGGAGACACAGAATCCGAAGCAGGCTCTAGGCTCTGAGCTAGCTTTCAGCACAGAGCCTGATGCGGGGCTCGAACCCACGAAATGTGAGATCATGACCTGAGCCGAAGTCAGACACTTAACCGACTGAGCCACCCATGCGCCCGGGGAAATTATAATTTTAAATATGTTTTTAAGCAAACAAGAAATACTGAAAGCAAACAAATTAAACATTCAACACAAGAATCTAAAAAGAGTAAGTAACAAAAGGAAGAACACAAAAAGGAAATGAGAATGATAAGGGCAAAAATCAATGCAAAAACCATGTATAAATGGAGGAGAAGGAGAAGGAGGAAGATAGAAGAGGATTAACAAAACCAAATCTGGTTCTTTGAAAAGATGCCTAATTTAAATATATTTTAGGCAAAGCTGAATAAGATAAAAGGAAAGGACTCACAGATTAACAAAAAGAATAGGGAGGGGGTGGGCAAAATGAGTGAAGGTAGTCAAAAGGTACAAATTTCCAGTTGTAAAATAAATCAGTCCTGGGGGTGGAAATGTACAAGAGCATGGTGACTGTAGTTAGTAATACTGGACTGCCTATTCGATAGTTGCGAAGATAGTAGATCTTCAAAGTTCTCACCACAAGAAAGAAAGAAATTGTGTACCTCTGTAGAGAAATGGGTGTTCACTAGACCTATTGTGGTGATCATTTTGCAAGATGTACAAGTATCAGATCATTATGTTGTACATCTGAAACTAAATAATGTTGCATGCCAATTATACCTTAAATAAATAAAAGCAGAACTAAAAACAGAAAAATTTAAATGAGAAAAGGATAGTTGTCAACCTTCCTTGAAAATATTAAATGCCAAAATTGAGAGGAAGTAGAAACCTTGACTTAATAAGCATTTAAAAATAGAAACTACAACAATAATTTAAAAATCTCTGCTACAACAAAAAAGAACAAATCATTTTAACCAATGTTAAACATTGGTTAAACATTGGTTAAACAATCATTTTAACCACTGTCAAAGAACAGAAAATTCTGACGTAAGTTGTTAAAGTGTATAGGAAAAGAAGAAAAGCTGCCCAACATATAAGATGAGAACACTGGTATCTTAAATATAAAATCTGATAGTGGTACCTGGGTGCTCAGTCGGTTAAGCATATAGCTCTTGATTTTGGCTCCAGTCATGATCTCACAGCTTTTGGCTTTGAGACCCGCATTGGGCTTTGCGCTGACAGTGCGCAGAGCCTGCTTGGGATTCTGTCTCCCTCTGTCTCTGCCCTTCCCCCACTTGCTCTCGCGCGCTCTCTCTCTCTCTCTCAAAATAAATAATAAACATTAAAAATCATATTAAAACATATAAAACCTGATAAGGACAATGCAAGAAAATTCACCAATCAACACAGATGGAAATATCCTAAAGCAAAAATTACCCTATCAAATCTAACAGAGTACTAAAAGAAATAAGGAAGAGGAGTAATCATGGTCAGAAAGAGTTTATCCTCATGTACAGATATATCATATGTCTGTAAAACAAATATCCTGATAATTCTAGGATAGTTTGACATCAGAAAATCTATTACAGTAATCTATCACATTAATATATTAAATGATAAAATCACACAATTATCTCAAAACCGGAAATAATATCTGGAAAAGTTTAACAATAATTTACATTAAAAATTCTCAGGCTACTAAGAAGGAAGATAACTTCTTAAAATTATATACCAAAATTAACAGCAAGCAACATAACTGAAAACTTTAGACACAAAATGCTACTTGCTCTCACTACTTCAGACCCATGATATGAGACGAGAAGGCAACAGAGGCATATGAATGAAGAAAAGAGAAAAACCTGATTAACAGAACTTATGACTATCAACATACAAAAATGACCACAATCAATAGATAAATGGAAAATGTGAGCATGAACATAAAAAAAAACCCAGTAGATAAATCATAGAATCAATACATAAGTAGATTAAAAATAAAAACAGTAAGAAATGAGAGCAAGGTGGTGAAACTCAAGATTGGCTTATAAAACTCCACAATATTATTAATTAAGTAATAAATATTATAATTAAGTAATATCAAGTAGAAAATATAAAAGAAGATAGATACAATAAAACAAAATATCTTTAAATTCAGAATGAGCAAGACCTCTATGGAGAAACTGTAAAACTATGTTGAGATCAACTACAATGGATACAATGAATTAATGGAGAAATACTGGGTGCATAGGAAAACATCATGTTAGCCCCTGATTTCTTTTTCCTACCAGTACCCTTCTCCACCTCCTCCTGAAGGCTCCAGATCTATTTCCAAGCTGATCTATATGTAAGACAATTAGCATTTAACTTCCCACTGGCCATCCTTCCTTAAAGATCTGGAGCTTATTCACCCTTCTGACACTGGCTTTCACTAAGATTCCTAAACTTCAATCTGCCTATTGGAGTCAGATGTCCTCAGCAGTGATAACTGTGTCATACTTCCTGTTGAACTGTAGCACTCCACACCCATGGATGCACACAGAAATATGCACTCATTCACATATACATACATACATCAACACTCACATGTTCAGGGTTAAGTCTGGGCTTTTGTTTCTAGGACTTTGTCTGGCTAGGAGCTGGACCTGTTCAATGCAGTGACTGAGCATTCAGGCTCCCCCTGAATTCTCCCCAAACCAGCGGTAATGACACAGTGGCTGGGAAGCTATAAGATATAGGGAAAATCACAAGTGAAAGGAGTGGAAACTAGGAAATGCACGAAGTCCTAAAGCATTCATAGACAAGAGCCTGATTTCAGCGCCCCACTTCAACATAGGGAATCGAAAGCATTCACCACCAGAAACCCCAAATGCAACTTACCATGTATGGACAGCCTCAAAACACGCAACTGTGCAGCCAAAACTCTGAGAGACAAGTTAGAATCCTAAAAGGGCTTCCTGCACCCTTTGGCCACGGACCCAATGGACCATGCTATATCCCAACCCCTAGGCTGTCCAGATGAGTAAGTCTCTTGCCCAGTTCAGAGCTCCTGTTATAGGTTGCTGGAGAAGGTATCAGAACTCAAATTCTATCTCTGAGACAAGATAAAGGCAATCTTTTAAAACTCACTAGAATTTCCACATCTAAAGAAAGAAACCTATATCGTGTTCACCTAATCCTTTCCTCAAGCAGATATAGCCGGAAAAAAAAAATCAAGATTTATATCTCTAACTGTAATCATTCTAAAAGCACGACAGGCAATTAATAGTGTTTCATTTGGGGGAGAAATTGTCTAAGGTTAATATAAATTACTTACATTATTATTATTGAAAAATCACATATACAAATCTGATGTTTCTCTTAGGACTATGTTTGCAAATTTATAGACCCTGTGCAATATAAATGAGAATAAAGAAGCAAGGATCTTATTCAATTATTCTCAGGCCACACAGAGTAAATGTTCTATTAGCCCTCCATGTTCATTTTGTTCAGGCCACCCTGGAATATAGCTGCTGCCTAATCCTGAGTTCTGTACTTCCATGCCTCCACACCTTAGCACAAGTTTTCTCTCATGTAGCAACCCTTTCAACGCCTCTCCTTTTTTATTGAGATATAACCAACATATAACATGATATTAGTTTCAGGTATGCAATATATTGATTTGATAAGTGTATTTATTGTGAAATGATTACCAAAATAAGTTTAGTTAACATCCATTGCCACACAAGTGACAAATGTTTTTCCTTGTGATGAAAACTTTTAAGATCTATTCTCTTCACAACTTTCAAATATACAATACAGTCAGTGCCTCTCTCCACACCTTCTCTTAATGGCTACTCAAACATCACCTTCTCCTTCAGACTTTCCAGTCTTGCCAGGTGCCCAAGCCTGTAGAGCCATCTCAGCTTCCAAATGCCTTGGATTAGGTTTATCCATTTTTCCAGCAGGCAGAGCCATCCTTATGGATGTGAGACTTGTGAAGTCACACAGAGCCCTACTCTCCGAAGGGCCCACACTTGGTTTAATGCCCTTCAGTCAACATCTTCAAATTCTGAATAATTTTACCTTTGAAATCACATTAGTGAAATCTGATGAGACAACAGAGCATGTGCATGAGCAGAGGAGCGTACACAACACACACAACCCTAGTTCCGCTCTACCTCACTGCATATGGCTTTCTCTGTGCCCCCATGAAGATAGACTTCCAGGGACTCACAGTGTGTGGTAGGTCACCAAATTTCAAAACAAGTACAAAATATTATTTTACAACTAAGTAGTGAGTAAGCAGCCCACTGACAGTCCCAAAAGGCCATGCTTTCTGTTTCAACCAGAACTTAATTTGATTGCAGAAAGAAGGCACTAGTGTTCTAAGTGTTAGCCAACTATTTATGCTGAAAATAGAGCCATAGAAAGACAGAGTAACCCATGGTTTCCTTTCAGTTCTTCCTTATTTATTAGTAAGCCAAAGTTGACATTGTAGGTAGAATTTGCACATATCAAGAAATGAAAGGGGCACCTGGGTGGCTCAGTCGGTTGAGCGTCCGGCTTCGGCTCAGGTCATGATCTCACCATTCATGGGGTCGAGCCCCGTGTCGGGTTCTGTGCTGACAGCTAGCTCAGAGCCTGGAGCCTGCTTCAGATTCTGTGTCTCCCTCTCTCTCTGACCCTCCCCTGCTCTCTCTCTCTCTCTCAGAAATAAATAAAACATTAAAATTTAAAAAAAGAAATGAAATAAAAATTGAGGCAGTTTTGTGCCGTGTTTCAACCATTCTGATAAGAATGGAATACATATGAATTGTGTAATTTCAGTATTCCTGCCTATGAGTTTAACGCCCTTATATTTGCGTTAAAACCAGCATGGCACAGTATGAAGATGAATGGTAAAGTTCATGCTAATTTAAATTTTTAATTTTTCTTTTATTTAGAATGACATTAAATAGGAAGGAAAAAAACAACTTAAGATACCGCAGAATAAAGAAAAAAAAAACTTTATTTTTTACACTTTTAATGGACCCATTTGCCCTGCTTTTCTGAACAAGGACTCCTGCATGTTCAAATGCTCTGGGCTCTGCAACCAGCTCTGGCACTGGGACATAAGTTCCTTAAAGGCAGGGATTCGTCTATATCCATGGCTACGTGATTGTAGCACCTCAGCTACTATGTTGGGTTCATTCAGTATTCACTAAACATATGTCAGTTACAGAATATGAAAGAACAAAACAGGGTCCCAAAAGTAGGAAAACAATAATCCCACTTTCTACCTACTCTGTGCTGGACAGACAACACTTGGAGTACTATGCTTAGTAGTAGAGGCCACATTCAAAAAGGAATTTAGAGAAGAACTCACCAGAAGGTGTTGGGTTCACATTATTTTGACATCTTAGTTATATAACCAAGAGGAAATTAATTAACCTTTGTGACCATCAGTTTTCTCTTTTACAAAATATGAATAAGGTGTTAAAAAAAGATGTAGGACTACTGACTTCTAACAGCTGAATGTCTGTCACAGAGAAAACAGAAGAAGGTTTAAAAGTCACAGGTCAGAGCACAGAAGGGACCATGGGGAATAAATGCAGAAGACAGAAAACCAATATGAGGAAGGATTTCTGAGGAGGCAAATACAGACCTGCCTGGGGATATAAAAAGCTCACTGACCCTTAAGGGAGTAGAGGAGTATTTGAAATAATTTTAAGAAATATGTAATGTCAGATAATGATGGCCATTATCATTATTTCAAAATTTCAGTGATAATGATGGTAGCAGATACTGTTTGTTGGTGCATCCTAAATGCCAAGACACAAAAAGGGGCCCTTCACACATATTATATTATATGCAATCACAGCAACCAATCCATGAGGGCATCATCACAGTGAGTTTCGAGCCTTCCCCAAAGGGTCCCTCCATCTGAAGAAACAGCTGAGGTTCTGGAGCTCTGTCACTATGTGGAAGATACCTCAATGCGGCCCTCAGCCTCTGCCTTGGCAGAGCGAGTGAGAGCCAGGGCCTGCCAGACAGCAGCTTTGTCCCATTTTAAGACCGTTTTTGTAGCTTTTTATACTCAAGCATCTTGAAAATCACTCGAGGGAAGCCACATTCAGCACTTGGAAGTCTAGCAGGTGTGAAACTCTCTCTGGGTGGGATACTGCTCACTGCCTCTAGCTTGTCTCCTACCACTTAAGCCCAGAACATGATTGAAACCAGCATCTGTAAGTGCAAAGCTGGGATTCTCATTTAAATGCATCCATTTTCTAAAAATTACTCAGGAGCCACATAAGTGCTCTGTATTCTACCTGTTAGAATTGTTTTTGAAATGACATCACCACAAATTTCAACTAAAAATTAAGAATTGCAAGACAGCCGAGTCTGCTATTCCTAAAAGCACTTCAAACTCTTAATCTTCTTACATTCATTTCGAGTAGGCAACAAAGCACTCCATGAGTACAAATACATTTTTAACATTCTTGCGCAAAAGCGGAAGCCCAAGACAAAGTGAGAGGCACTTCTACTCAAACCTAGAAGTAAGGCGATACCACCATGTAAATGGGATCTATGACTCCCATCCAGGTGTGGCTCTCCTTCAAACTCGTGGTGGCACTTTAAGCATCTATACAAATGTGCAGAGGAAACACACACACACACGCGCGCGCACACACACACATATGAAAGAAAGAAGAATTGGACCAAATCTTCAAGGTACAAGTAGGAAAAAAGGAAATTAGACTCCTGAATGTTTCATTAGGATAAAAATGTCCAAATAAGCTTTGCCACTGAAAACAGCTATTCTGGGCTATCTGATCAGCAGTACAACACCTTATCTCTCCACATCACTAGGCAGTTTTTATATTTGAAACTATATAATATATTACACTCTAATACCTATCTGCTTTGAACACAGTAGAAAAACACCTACACAGCATAAATCATACATGACATCACATTTGGTCTTTTAAATAATGCTGTGAACACCAGGAAAAGATTCTAGGGATCCATTTTTCATGTTCTTTTTGCTACTGCCCAAATGGAAGTGCCTACTTTGCCTCTCCTTTAAATTACATAAATCAAATGTATACAAAGGACTTTTCATGCATGAAAGGTAGCACATGCTTCTGCACAAATAGGAATGGCGTATCTATCCTCCCCAGGACCCAGAATGCTGAGTTCGGGCCTGACCTATCTATCCTCTATGTATGGAGCCCTGTATATGTCTGATGGCTAGTTGCTCCTTTTGACATCTCTGTTTCATCAATACCTCCAAGTCAGGAGGACGGGAACCCCCATCACACGGATGCCCCTTCTTTCCTTGGCAGCACTCTGCACCGCGCTGAGGAAATCATCTGTCTGTACCTGAGCACAAGCACTATTTTACTCACTTGTGTGTCTCCCCTGACTAGCACGATAGTAGAAACTCAATAAACACCAAATACATATGCAAAGATTAAACAAAGCCAGTCAAGTTTGCCTTTGTATTGTAACCTTGGTTTTGGAAGAAATTCAACTAAAAAAAATTACACTTAAAGGTTCTAGACTGTTTTAAATTCATATTTATCTAATTTATTGTTCCCCAAAAAGAAAAGAAAAAAAAAGCTACAACCCTCCTCTTTTTCCTCTCTGCCTCCCCTTCTCTGTCCTTCTCCTTCCCTGTCTCTCTCTTTATATGCACAGCTTCTTTTTAAATCTAGGCAAGAAATCCACTTTTACATTAGTTATTTAGTTACCCTGCTTCGTCTTGCTATGAATGCAGCACATATGAGAGAACTACAAAAGAACAATGATCTGACTCTATTCTTCTCCCCAAGACAGCACAGACCCACTTGGACAAGGGGAAAGAGACGGCCCGACTGCCACCGCTGAATACTCTGCTGTTTGACACAACAAAGCTAAGGTAACATTCTCTTGCAGATCAGGAATTCAAATGTGATTCCTCGGGATGTGTGTCCCAACTTCCTTGATTATTAAGTTGTAATTCTAAAGCATTTGACCTCGGCAGGAAAAGATAAGCTAAGACTTTTCTGACTGGCATTTAGAAAGAGTGATGGAAGCATTTTATTCTTTAAGTCTGTTTTTATAAGGAAGCCAATAGTGTCTCCTTTCCCACTGGTTAAGCAATGATCAGCCCATCACTCTGAGCCTGGTACAATGCCTGGGAAGGACCCTGCTTCCCTGAAATGCTTGAATGTTAAGGGATCAGGCTCGAGCTAACTGGGCCTTTCCAATCACCACTAATGTAAAGCATATGGACTTTAGAAATCACATGTAGGGATGTTATTCTCTTGTTGTGAGGCGTCCCAGAGGGCTCAAAAGTGCTAAACACAGTGTCAGCCACAGTCATGTTCCTCTCCCTGAGACCAGGGCAGGAACTGGGCAGCAAGAATTTTACAAATAGCCTATCTTTTGTTTCTGGAGTCAAATTTATCTCCCACAAGTAAGAAATCTCTGCAAGAGGAGTGACTGCTGCTCTCTGCTGCCGTTTTGTCCATAGGCACCTTCTGCTCCTGACCAGCTGTGAGCCACTTAAAGTTAGTTTTGTGGCTCCTGACTGTTTTGGTAAATAGATATGGTCCAATGATGACAATATTACTTTTCAAAGCAAACAAAGGAAACACAGTTTTCAAAGCAAACGTAGTTACGCAACAAAGAAATGAAACAAGGTATGGTCGTGCAATGGAAAAATGTAAACCCACCCAAAAGAACACGCCAAAGGTCAAAAAGCTAACACGCCAAAGGTCAAAAACCTCTTAAGGTTCTCAACTCTTTTGTTATGCAATTTTTCATGTTTGACTTTAACTATTCAGTGACCATTCTATGCTCTGTATGAATTTAAAAGGTAGAGAACACCTGAATCACCCAACATACAATAAACATGCTTTAAACAATCAAGAGGAATGAGAATTGGCTTCAAGGGGAAGTTGAAATTGTCCTCTCCTCAGAATTCAAACTTTAAGAGACTGAAGAAACACATTACTCCTTTCAAGCAGAAGTGTTTGAATTTTGCCAGGGCCAAGTTTGCACCAAGGAACTTCCTGAAGTTTTCCGTGTTTCCGCCCCCTGTGCAGGTGTCAGTACTGACATTCTGGCTCTTTCTTGGAGCATTTCTCACTCTCTCGGACTCCAGAGCAAAGGCAGATGTCCCCCCAGATCATTTTAATGGATTCAAGTTACCTCCTTTTTTATGATCAGTCTGTGGCTAATTCCTCATCACGTGTGTTAAAAAACCTTCCTGCAGATCGAGCAATAACAGGTAATTCTCTTCCACCACACAAACACCCAGGGGAAGTTCTGCTTTGCAAGGTTACCCAGGACTGCGCCATCCTCGCTCTCAATACACAAGACAGACATAGATTAAAATGAATTCCACCCATGTTCTTTTCTAATTGACTGGCAGGCAACATAACTAGGCTGTCATTACAAAGTTGCTCTAGAAAGTTTGTTCTAGGGGCACTTGGGTGTCTCAGTCGGTTATGCATGGACTTTTGATTTTGGCTCAGGTCATGGTCTCACAGTTCATGAGTTAGAGCCCTGCATCAGGCTCTGTGCTGACAGTGTGGGGTCAGCTTGGGATTCTCTCTCTCTCCTCTCTCTGCTCCTCTCCACCTGCCTCTCTCTCTCTCCCTCTCTCTCTCTCTCTCTCTCTCTTTCTCTCTCTCTCTCTCAAAATGAATAAATAAACTTAAAAATTTAGAAAAAAGAAAGTTTGTTCTAGGTATGGGGCTCCCTGAGGCAAGGGGCTCACCACCAGGAGAACAGGGATGGCAAAAGATGGTTCGGAAGTCCATGTGTGGCTGCTGAGGAGGAACAGGGGGAGAGGAAAGACAGGCAGAAGGAGGAGAAGAGGTGGTCTGGATTCAATCTTGTATTAGTTGGCCAAGTGAGGACAGCATTAGGCAGCCTCTCTCTACTCTCCTTCCCATCCTATCCTCCCCTGAGGACAACTGAAGTCCCCCATCTTCAATTAAATGTATGAAACCATTTGAAAAATATTATCAACTTTGAGTTTTTTAAGACGTTGGCTGCTAAAATGATTGCATTTTTAGGCATTTGCTTATTAATTCTTTCATTTTAAAGAGATCAAATCTTAGGGTTAGTTGTAGATGCAAAATAACCATATTGGCATATCTGGTACAAATACTAGTATCACCAATCCACAACAAGAAACCATTCTAAATTTAAAACAAAGCTCCCCCAACACTGGTTTCTATTATAAAATATATACAGTAGTCTAATGTACTATAAAGGCCATGGCTCCAGCTATTAGAATTTAATACCCCTTGGGCTTTTATAAATCCAATCTCCCCTCCTTTTATTTTCCTTTTCTCTTTTCTTTTCAATCTTCCCTTGAGGGGAGTGAAGAGACAGGAATGAGGTAGGGGTAGGGCAAGTGACATAGGAATCAAACCAGCTTAGACTTTCACAAGTCAGAGCCCATTCTTTTTCTAGGAATGTCCTCATAATAAAAGAAAAAAGTAAAAACCTCAAATTCCCAAGTTATAATTCAATTCTTTGCTTAATGGAATTAAAGACTGTTTAAACAAATGGTAGCATTTGTCAGTTTAAAGACTTTGATGGGGAAAAAAAGCATTTAGTTTATTTCTTTCCATATTTTTCAAGCCTCTTTAGATTGAAAGAATTCACAGGACGGTGACATTGTGTTTGAATCCAGCATGGTGCTCATCTCTCTGGCATTTAATAGTCTAGCGCTTCAGTGAACACCTGTGAACACCTGGAGTGCCTAGGCAAAGACATTGTTTCCCCTAAAGTGTACGGAGATCAGTATACTCTGGGAAGGTAAGAGATTCTGGTTAAAATAGGAAATTCATTTGAGAACTACTAGGTTAAAAAGAAAAATGTATTTGCTTATAGGAAAACTTATTGGAGAATGTGAGATGCACTGGGAGTTTCTAAGAGAGGTAAATAATAAGTACTATAATAAGTACTGTCTGATTTATAAGTCAGATAAGTCAAACTTACCCGACCACTAATTTCTTTCAGGTTACAGGTCACCCATCAATGCTTTACAGAACACCTGTTGAAGACCAAGTGGACCACATATTTACAATTCTACCATGCACATTTGTCAAATATTTTGTCTGCATTATTTTAAATAGCAAATGAAGGTATGAAGAGCATCATCAAGAAGAGTGACTAGGAGAGGAAGCTGGAGAGAGAGTTTCCTCCCTTTCTTTGGCCAGTGAACCTGTCAGGGCGTTCCTTGGCACACAGTTACCTTCCAGCTCAACTTGAGCCCCTCTTTTAGCTTTGTTCATTCAATCAAGATAATAATAATAATAACCACAAAAGTCACTGACTTAGTCCACTTCTTTTGTTTTACACATGAGAAAACTGAGGACCAAAGAATTTATCTGATTTGTCTAAGTTCATTCAATTAGACAGCAACAGAACACAGAACAGAAAATCCAATATTCCACGACATCCAACATTCTCCAAAATTGTCTTTACTCAATGTATACTATGAATATAATCCTATATGCTTAGATAAAGGTAGACAATCTAAATAAATATCTATTTAACTCAGATTAAAACACTACTCTTTTGATTAAGTTATAGTAAAACCTCTTAACTATACTCTGCAAATTTGGCAATTGGGATAATTCAGCTAGGCCTAGGTAAACATCTCCTTTTCATTATTTAGGAGGACACATGTCTAATGTAAATATGATCAGCACTGGAAACATTTAATCCATAGATGACAGACAAAAGTTGATTTTTCAAACATCCTAACAGTAACCTACCAAAAACTCATATTTTTACATCTATTTGTTAAAACATTTTTGTAACATTGTTTTTGTTGTCTTTATTCTGATAAATAAATTGACACTAAAAATGTTCTGGAGGGCAGTCTTAGGCAATCACGTATATTCTCTGATGTCTCTCCCCATCACCTTCCAGAAGTCACTATTTTAGGCAAAGTAGAGTCAAACTTTAAAAGTTAATATACTAAAGGCTATTTTTGACCTCAGTGCTGTACCCAGTGCTTTACCCTCCCTCATCCTTACCTTCATTCTGCAGGATTCAGCTCAGGCATCCCCTCCTTTCAGGAAGTGTTCCCTGGCTCCCAGTCTAGACCACAGCTATCCATTCTCAGTATTTCAATGATACCCTGGTACTTGCGACCACTCTGTAACATGGCTTCCTAACTCTCTACGGCATGTCTTAGTCTTTGAGGGCAAAAGCAGTGCCTTACTTATCATGTGTGCCCAAGCCTAGCACAGTGCCAATTACATAATAGGTGAACAGTAATGTCTATTGAATGAATGAAGTGGGTAATCAGTTATAACAAACATAGACCCACAAGCCTACCCTGTCTCTGAATTCCTCCCCAGTTCTTAGAACCCCTGCCATGTTCTAGGCAATGGTCCTAGATAATCACATCAATTTGCCATACACTAGAGATTACTCTAATTTAAACTTCACTAATTTGGCTGGCCTTTCCAAGTCAGTTTTAATTAATTAGTTTTTCTCTGTTGACATGTTTCATATAGAGTACTTTTTGGACTGAATTATTCTGATATGTGCCTCATTTCTCTGTCACTCTCCATGAATGGAGATTTCTACCGTAAATGACAGAGTTTACAATTTTTAAGAAGTTCCTGTTGAAGATATTTCTACGCAGAATATTATAGCCACTTGTTTGCACTCAATCATAACTCCCTTGCTCAGCCAAACCTTTTTAAGCTTGGTTCCAGTCCTATTTTTTTTTTCCCTTTGGGAATAATTTGAGAAAAAAAATCCACTTAGCCATTCTGAAGTAAGGGGAGATTGAAAATGATTAAAACATACTGTACATCAAAGGTGTAACTGCTTTTGGCTCAGAATAACCAACATAATTCAAAAATACATTCAAACTACATTTCAATTTAGTACCTAGCTTAGTCTTCCTTATGAAATCACTGTCTATCCAGCTTAAAGCAAAATAAAATATTTTCAAGCTAAAAAGGACTAAAGCTATCACTTCTGAGTAAATTCAATTGGCATAATATTTTAGCAGAACATCATGATTATTATAATACATAATAGTAAACATTTCTGCCATTGGGGTCCTTCGTTCTGTAGAGAAAAGAAGCTTGCCCCATGGGCTTGTAGTCTAAATTAAACAAGCAATATGAGCCACACAAGTTTCACAGGTAAGAGTTCATTAACATTTTTTCCCAAGCAAAGAAGGAAACGGGAAGGAAAATTAAAACCAATATTAACAGCATCAGAATTCACTTCAGTCCTTATAGGAATCATCTGTAATGT
Organism: Crocuta crocuta; assembly: GCF_008692635.1. Lineage (NCBI taxonomy): Eukaryota > Metazoa > Chordata > Mammalia > Carnivora > Hyaenidae > Crocuta > Crocuta crocuta. Next base: position 840,891 of record NW_027532407.1, read on the forward strand.
GAATATAATTTAAGAGGCTTACAGCACCACCAAGCCCAGTCTGATACTTGCTTGATCCTCTAGCTAACACTTAAAAAACAGCATATTTGCAAGGCTGATTCTTGTACAGACTCACACAGCCAAGGGCAGACCTGCCTGGAGACACAGGACAGACAAGAAAAACTCCAGGGACCCACTCCTATTTTACAACTCAATAAAGTTCTCTTAGTTTTTGGTCTTCCCTCTCTTCTTGTGACTAAGCATCCAATGACAGAAAACACACTGAACCAGTATCTACCTCATACTGTGTTTACTCCTAAGTATGCACCCTATTATCCTTGAAACTAAAGACCATTCAAACTTATGTATAACAATTTAAACCTCTAGAATATGCATCCATTTTCATGAAGTTAGTTTCATTTTCTACCAAGTCACTAGAATGCAGGTATCAAATAAGGATGAATACTCAATCAGCCCCCTACTATTAAAAAAAAATTGAGTCAATTAACTTACAATGCTAAGAACCAACATCAAATATGTACCCTAAAAAAAAAAAAAGACAGTGTGCTATTAGATGAAAGAATACCCTGATATACTCACCTTAAATCTTGTTCCAACATTTTCATAAATGAGAATCCCCAAAAGAATGAAGTTGATAGGTTCAAAAAGCTCAGAGGGTAAAGCATAGGCTCACCCCAGCACTCACTGGATCCTCTATGGCCCTCACTCTGCCCAGGAAGGCAAGACAAAGGAAGTTCCCCACCTTTCCATCAGGTTCTGGATGGGACAAAGTCAGCCACCAGGCTGCTCACAGTGACAGCTCACATCACTGACACAAATTCGATCTAATTGTACAGGGGCACAGAGTAAAAGACAGCTCACACCTAATAGGCCTGGCCAGCCTATTAACTAGGCCCTTCCCAAAACCCTCTCTCCATGCCTGGTAAAGGGTAAACCTCTCTCCAAGCTATACGTTTGTACCTGGATGATCAGACCCCACTCTCACAAAAATTTTATGTACTGTGGGAGATGGGGAATAAAAGTATAAGAATTTCACACACCCTAAATAATTTTACACCATCTACATAGGGAAGCAATAACAACAACAACAACAAAATACAACAAATGGTATGAAAAATACCTCTTGTAGCAAGAAAAGAGCAAAGACCAGATAGCAATTGCTATGTGGAAGGTCCAGTAACTGTGTTATTGAAAAACACCATCAGCTCAGTTATTTTCCACACAAAGAACTGAAAGATAATAACCTCTATGCACAAACGAATCTTGGGCTTTACAAACATGTCAAAAGCATCAAAAGGCATTAGAGTAAGCCATATCCAATGTGGTGATTTATCCTTGACTTTGTCTGAATGTTCCAAAGAAACATAGAGACCCAGTTTTTCAATGCACCAAAAGCACGCTCCTTTAAAAAGCTTTCTCATCTTTCCTTGTACCAGAGGCTTGTTTTCCAACTTCAATTGTTCGGATTACTGATCTTCAGGTTCACCCTTCACCAAGAGTCTCTCTGCATGTTAGACATGGGGAAAAAAAAAAAAAACACTTCAGGATTATTATAGGCAGAATTGTGTCGCCCCAAAGGCTATGTCCAAATATCCAGTATCTGTGCATGCTGACCTTATCTGGAAACAGGATCTTTAAAGATGGTATCAACTTAAGAATGAGGTCTATAGCGTGGGCTCTGACCCAATATGGCTGACATCTTTATGAGAAGAAGAGAACAGACACAGGATGGAACACACCATGTGACAAGGGAGAGATTGACGTGCTGAAGCACATGCTAAAGAGAGCCTAGTATTGCCACTAAACCATCAGAAGCTAGAAAGAGGCAAAGAAGGATTCTTCCCTACAGGTGTCAGAAGGAACAGGGCTCACTGACACCTTAATCCCAGACTTTTCGCCTCTAGAACTAGGAGACAGTAAACGGTCATTTTAAGCTACCCTGTTTGTGGTGCTTTATTACAGCAGCCCCAGGAAACAAATACAAGGGTCATCTCTTCCGTTCTTTTACCTCCTAGCTGGACTTCATAAAAATTAAACCTGATAAGTAGACTCAGTTGAGGTCACAGAACCCCTATGTAACCTATCCCAATGGATAAGATCCCCTGAAATCAGAAATTCATATCTGTGACCAAAGAGAAATGAAAACACATGACTGCAACTCACCACCTTCAAACCTGGAAGTATCTTTGGAAACTGCTGAGGTCATCCTGCCCTCCTTTCCTAAAGGAGTCGTCCTGAAGAAAGGCAATGAGGCAAATCCAGAAGTGCCAGCAGTCAGCTTCTGACCCTTGCCATTTGTTTTTCAGAATACCCAGATCTAAAGAACCTTTAGTAACTTGATGTTTTGGCATCTGCAGGTACGAGCACATAGCTGATGACCACTCTATATCATTTAATGCAATCACAGGGTGCACACCAGCAACTGAGAAAATGGGAGTATTCCTGTTGAAAAGACTATAATAAAAATGTAATGTAAAGGAGATTCCAGTTTGCTTTGTTTGGAATAAAGATAAATGATATATATTCAGAAAGATGGAGGACAGCTCTGGAAGAATCAGAGAACTCACTGTTAGAGCTAGTTATTTTTTTAGAGATCTCATATCATAATTTTATAGATGAGAAAATTCGTGTTCAAGGTACAACTCTGGGACACCATTGCCAACTCTGGGCTGGGCCAACTCTAGCAGACTGCAATCAGTCTCCTCTATCTCCAAAGAGGGTGTGATAGTTGTTTGTTCATAATATGCGTTAAGAGAGCCCAGCTAAAGCCAATTTTGTGTCAGAAAACAAGCAAGCAAGCAAGGCATATCATTTTAGAGTGGAAAATGGGCTTAGGAAAATAGAGAATGTATTCCCATGCTATAAAAATTAATCAAAATACTCATTGTGGAAAAGCATGACATTTAAAGTAACAGTCTAGTAACTGGGCCTCTAAAGAGCACAATTACACCTTGGCTTTTCTGAACAAACATAAAAAACTCCTCCCTGCCATATATAACAAAACGATATTATAATCAATAAAACACATTACAGTATTTACCAAACTGAAACAAACAATAAAATTTACTACCAGTCATTTTAAATAATACAAAGACTTGTGGAATGGAGGGGCACGGAAGGAAAACGCAAACGTAAAGCAAAAATAAAATGTAAAAGATGAAAGGCCTGGAGAAAAAGAATTCAAAACCTCCTAGTTGGAAGGACAGTTAATATACAAATATCTAATCAACCAGAAGGTCATTCAAGTTTAAGGCTTGAAACAGCATAGAGCTTCCTTTTAGTATTGACTGCGGCACAGACAATGATGAAAATAATCCTTGCCTCCTCAGACTTTCAGTAAAAGTACAACATTATTGAAGGTAAAGTGAGCGATAGAGAATGGTGATCAAAACCCATTTTCAGGACTAACTCCTTCCGTTTCCCTCCTTTTATTGATTTTTTTTAGACCCACTTTGCACTCTCTCAGTCAGTTTGGCTGCAGCGAACATCATTTATTGTACCTTATTGATTCAATCATACACATTTATACTTGCGTAGAAACTTTTGGTACAGTGCATTTATTTATCTTTTAATTGTTAATGTAGGCCAGAAAACCTGAAGAGCTTTATGTAAATATTTTTTATTTCCCAAATTATGGCAAGAAAATTATCAAAGAATTTCAGCAAATGAATCAGGATAGTTAGCATATTTCCTTTAAAAATTCTAGTCAACAGTGTATGTTTCAGAGGTGCTGTCAGGAGCAGACGGCAGAACTGCCACACGGTTAAGATCCAGCACTAACAGCTATAAAACTTTAAAGTGGCGTGTATTGCCTGGTGAACTACTTTAACACATTTGCCTAAGTTCATAACATTGTGTCTCTAATCTATAGTATGGCCCTCTACTCCCAGGAAAAGACTCATTTTCACTCAGATACTTGGGTTAAAAACCAACATGAAGGGCTGTCTGAGTGGGAAACTGCAGATCCATCCAAGGAGCTAAAATGAAAGGTGGCTTCCAGGGCCTTCAGCAGGAATGGAGAGGGTGGTGTGGAGCCCTTACTGAAGACCTTGGGAAGCAGCAGAGGCTCAAGCTGAGAGAGAAATGGAACATTGGTTTGTCATCCTTTCCTACCCAAATCCTCACCTCTCCCCCAAGCCCCACTTCAGATAGTTTTACAAATCAACTTAAACTTGGATGAATCAAGTAAACCAGAAGTAAATGCAGGCCAGATCTAATTTCACTCTGTCATAGATTTCTGGTGGAAGGCAGCCTTAGACTTAGAATTTTTTTTTTGAATATTGATCAGCAAATATTTTAAATACTCCCTTACACTTTCCAACATCATGGCCAGGATGTATGTATTAAAGTCATGTATAACCTCTAAAAGACACCCTGAGAATCGTGGATCAAATTAGAAAAAAAATAATTTAAATTTGTATTGCTAAATACCACTGTCTTTTAGGTTTCCTAGTCTTCCAATAGCAGGAAGAACTGCTGCTTTTGGCCTAACGGTCCTAAAGATTAATGAAGGTGCTACATATCTTGGAGTGTTTATAGTAATTACCAGACAGCCTGAGCTATGGACTAGTGACTGATGCAGATTTCCTCAGGAAAATGTAGGTCTGGATCTGTGGGACATCTCTGCATTGCTCAGCAGTGGCCCTGGATGCCCAATAGTCTGATGGCTTCTACTCTCTTCTGAGCATGGAGTGTTTCTTCCATCTGCTCAGACCTTTACTGAACTATTCCAGACAGATGGGAGCCATTCCTCAGAAATGATTTCACTGACCAAGGACACCACCCATTTGCATAAATTATATGCATCACCCAGAATACATATTTAATATATTTATATACCATGAGTGAAAAGCAGGATAACATATTCAACAAGAAAAGAGATGAGGCTTGCCTTCCAGAAATGATCAATCGATCTGATATCCATAAATATCAATACTATCAAGTAAGTCATAATTTGCAAATATTATAAATCTATTTTGACTTTTATTAGCCAAAATTCATGTATAGCTAATTTGCCAGCCACATTGAAAATACAATGAGCCTTTACATAGCAAACATACCTAGTAGTGTGGGGTCTAATTCTTCTGCTCCACACCCACACAGGGGATCAGCCTCAATTGAACCAATTGTGATTGGACCACTGGGACTATGATTTTAAATCATTTTTCTCTTCCTGCTATAGAATTCTTACTTTAACTGAAACCTAAATCCATCCCCTAACTAGTTTCCCTGAAACTTATGAGTACTTTAAAAAAAAAAAGTGTAGGAAATGTTATTAATAGGATGGTGTTTTTCTAAATATTATTTTGAATCATTGGGAATGCTGTATTCTTTTTTTTATAGTATGAATACTTACAAAAGCTTTTTTTGCCTAAGCTTGAAGAGCCCACAGCATATGATATAGTCTAGAGGAAAATAATTTCATACATTGGGTGGGCCACAGTATTTTAAATGAGTCCTTTAACAGTTTTTCAACATTACAATATGTAGTCACACAGTCAAGTGTATAGTCAAACAATCCAGTAATTTAAGCAAGAGCTCTGTGACATTAAATGAAAAAGAAAAAAATCTTATACCTAAAATATCTATTCTGTAGCTAACTGCCTTCCTCTAGTGCCATGTACAGAATTATAATGGAACTAGCTCCTAAATTATCAATTAAAAAGGTTAATTGATAAAGATAATAGTAATTCACTCTATTTAAATGACCCATCTCTCCTCCACGTTTAAATAGAAACAATGTTTTCCTTTACTACATTTCACAGAGAAATGACTTCCAAACAATAATCCTTTAATTACATATCATTAGAGAGGTTTTAAAAAAATAAAGTGAGTTTAATGTCCAATAGATATACCAAAATGGCAACTGATTCTTCTTGGGTTATGTTTGCTCAGTTCCTTTTCACAATATCTGATGAAAACAAGCAAGTATATATTGATAACTGTTTGCCTCAAAAACTTGGAAACTATGTCATCAAAGTATACTAGTATTGCTAACCAGGAGCTAAACTCATAAGAAGGCCCACACTCACCTACTTAAAGCTGCAAAGGAAGAAACTGCCTTGAACCCAGAACTTCACTGCTTTAGTTATCCTTCTATACTACTCCCCTCTGAACCTCATTCTCAAGACCCTCACCCTCCATATCCATGGCTTCATGGAGTTGTCCCTTTTGGAGAGTAATAACTATTTTCAACTTTAACCAATCTTCAAAAGCACATTTTGAACAAAATCTATCCTATCTCCCATTTCTTGTCTCCTACTGTTTCCTAGGTTCCAACTAGCTGATCAGATTAGCTAATAACGGCCATTCACTAACAATCTTATATTATTCACTCATTCAACAAATATCCACTGAGTACCTACCATATGGCAGCCCCCTTCCAGGTTCCCAGGGATATACTGGTGAATGATACTAGACCAAAATTCTTGCATTCATGAGAGACTACCACAATACATAAATAAATTCATAATAAATATAGATGTACACATATATGTGGATATATATTCAGTTCAATGGCTCTGAAAAGAATAAGGAAAAAGGACATAAAAAAAGAGCTGTTATGGTAGAATTGCCTTTTAAAAAATGGTGATAGCTGGCAATAGCTAAAACATGGAAAGAGCCTACGTGTCCATCAACAGATGAATGGATCAGGAAGACATGATTTATCTATACCATGGAATACTACATGGCAATGAGAAACAATGAAATCTGGCCATGTGTAGCAACATGGATGGACCTTGAGGGTGTTATGCTGAGCGAAATAAGTCAGGCAGAGAAGGACAAGTATCATATGTTTGCACGTATAGGAGGATTAGGAGGAACTTGACGGAGGAACAAGGGGGAGAAGAAGGGCGGAAATGGTGGGGGAAAGGGAGAGAGGCAAACCATGAGAGACTCTTGAATGCTGACAAAAACTGAGGACTGATGGATGTGGGGGGGAGGGGGATGGGCATGGAGGAGGGCACTTGTGGGGATGAGCACTGAGTGTTATGTGGAAACTAATTTGACAATAAACTATTTGTAAAAAAAAAAAAAAAATGGTGATAGCTGGATAAAGACCTGAAGAAGTTAAGAAAGTCATGTGGACAGATATACGGGAAAGTGTGGTGATAGCTGAATAAAGACCTGAAGAAGGTAAGAAGGTCATGTGAACAGATATACGGGAAAGTGTGGTGACAGCTGGATAAAGACCTGAAGGAGGTAAGAAGGTCATGTAGACAGATATACATGAAAGTGCTCCTGGCAGAGGGAGCAGTAGACTAAATAGCAAGTTATAAATCTAACATTTCTGAGGAACAGCAGTGTGGCCCGTGTGTCTAGAATAGGGTCAATGAGGCAAAGTGTACTCAGTATTCAAGTCAGAGAGATACCAAGGACCATTATATGGACTTTGCTTTTACTCGGAATGAGCAGAGAGGCTAGCTACTGGAGGGCTTTGAGCAACAACATCACTTATTTTTAAAACATCTGAATTAAGCTGTAATGAAGATACTTTAATTCATTAATAAAGTATATAATTCCACAGTTTTTAGTATATTCACAGAGCTGTGAAACTAACACCACAATCAACTTTAGAACGTTTTCATCGCTCCAAAACGAAACTGCGTATTCTTCAGCAGTCACTCCCCATCCTCCAAGCTCCTAGCCCTACGTAACCACTAATACGTTCTCTATCTCTATAGACTTTCCTATATATTCCCCTCAAGTGATTTTTTTTCAATGAATCACAGCTAATGAGGAAATTCATTTCATATGATTGGTATCATGCACTATATAGTCTTTTGTGACTAGCTTCTTTCACTTAGTGTATCCCTGAACCCACAAGGTTCACCCCTGTTATAACATATGTCAGTTCTTAATTCTTTTTTATTACTGAATAACCTTCTATTGTAGGGATATACCATATGTTGCTTATCCATTCATCAGGTGACAGACATTTGGGTTGTTTCCATTTATTAGCTATTATGAATAATGCTTTTATAAACATTTGTGTACTAGTTTTAATGCTGACATATATTTTCATTTCTCTCGGTTAAATACCTACAAGTAGAACTTCTGGATCATATGGCAACTATTTAATCTTTTGAAGAAACACCAAACTATTTTCCAAAGTGACTGAACTTTTTTATATTCTACCAACAATACATGAGGGTTCCAACTTCTCCATATTCTCAGCACTTGTAATTATCTGTCTTTTTGATCATAGCTATCTAGGTTGGTAAGGTGACATCTCATTGTGGTTTTGGTTTGCATCTTACAGATGGGCCAATAATATTGAGCTTCTTTTTATGTGCTTATCAACCATTTGTATATCTTCTTTGGAGAAATGCCTATTCAGATCCTTTGCTCATTTTAAATTAGGTTGTATCTTTTTATTATTGAGTTGTAAGAGTTTCTTCTATATTCTAGATGCAAGTCTCTTATCAGATATATGATTTGCAAATATTTTCTACTACTTTGTGGGTTGTCTTTTTACTTTTTTATGATATGCTTTGAAACACAAGCACTTTTAATTTTTTAAGTTTATTTATTTATTTTGAGAGAGAGTATGTAGGGAAGGGACAGAGGAGGGGGAGAGGGAGAGAGAGAGAGAGAGAGAGAATCCCAAGCAGGCTGTGTACTATCAGCATGAAGCCCAATGTGGGGCTTGAACTCATGGACGATAAGATCACAACCTGAGCCAAAATCAAGAGTTGAATGCTTAACCAACTGAGCCACCCCAGGTGCCCCACAAGTATTTTTAATTTTGATTAGTCCAAGTTATCTCTTTTTTCTTCTGACACTTGTACTTTTGGTGTCATATCTTAGAAACTGCTGCCTAATCCAGGATCATGAAGATTTATACCTATGTCTTCTCCTAAGCGTTCTACAGTTTTAGCTTTTTTGCATTTATGTTTTTAATCCATTTTGAATTAATTTGCATATACAGTGTGAGAGAAGAAGGTGTAATTTTATCCTTTTGCATGTAGAAATCCAGTTGTCCCAGTACAATTTTTTCAAAAGACCATTCTTTACTCACTGAATTATGTTGGCACCCTTGTTTGGCTAAATTAATTTTAACAGGATTTGGATAGCTGCTGTCTTGAAAATATACCAAATGGGCCAGGTGGAAATAGAGAGCAGTTATGAGGCTACTATCATCAACCAGGTAAGAGATGATACTGCTTCAACCAAGAGTGGAAGAGCATAAGTGGCAAGATGTGATCAAATTCTGAATATGTTCTGAAAGCTGAGATGATAGAACCTGCTTAGAGATTGAATGTCGATGGGGGAAATACAGGACTCAAGACTGACTCCAATGTTTTTGGTTTTGAAGTCAGACAGGCTACAATTTTGGTTTAATGAAGACTGGCTTAATCACCCGGACTTCTGGTTTAAAATTAGATGGTAAAGGGATGAAAACAGAAGCAGAAGGACCAGTGAGACTGTGATGATCCCTCTTTGGAATTTATTTGAACTGTCATTAGTACTTCTCAGAGACATGATGGCAAAACTCAAATACGTAATTAATTGTGATGACTACAAATCTCACCAAAGGTCAGTGGAGAAGATATTATAGGCTTGGTGGGATTTTAGGAATCCCTCAAATCACACTGCCCCAGAACATTTTCACTGGAAGAGAAGAAAGCCTCATTTCTTATTAACTCAGAAATTCTTTCAAGCAGCTTTTGTAGTAGACTTTCTAATATGTCCAGCTCAGGGGGTTCTCAGGCATAAATCCTCAAGTTCTATTAAAGCCTCTTGAGAAGATGGCCAAGGCACAACTCAAATAGCTCATACCACTGCACTGGGAAAGGAAAAAAAAAGCACTGCAGCTCTAGTGTCCCTTGAAGAGACTTAATCTTCCTCGCCTGGCCTCAGGAGAGGCAGGTGAAGCAGGATAAGTGCTGCAACACACAGGGAGGAAATAGAAGCATTTAAGCTGTCTCTTTCTGCATAAAAACAGGGCGATTTTCTTCTGGATTTAGCAGCTTTCCATTCTCTTCTATCCTAGACAAGCTTTCCATTTCAGTAAAGATCTACTGAGTCCACAGAGCAAAAGGAATAGCTAGTGTTCCTTTTAAGAGACAACATGACACTTCGAGCCTTCTCTGAAAACAGGTTTTGGGAAAACCCTGAACTAGTTCTGAGAACCCGTTATATGGACAAAAAGAGCTCAGTTCAAGATCCTAATAAACCCCTCAAGTCGTTTTTTTTTTTCAGTGAACCACAGCTAATGAGGAAACAGTGCCTCTCAGCACTGGAGATATTCTAGGGAGAGGAGGCCAGGATACCATGTCAAGGATTTCCAAGGCACACAAAGGAAAATGTAAATCTGTTCCCAGGCCTGGAGACAAGACAAAGACCAAATGGAATCCTGGAATAGGCTGTCAAGCAGTTACGTGTAGAGGAATGGAAGACATGTGATGAACCACTCAAAGAGCTGATAATAAAACAAACAACCCAAATGTAAATATGATGACTATTTGCTTCAATTAAGTCTAAGCTACAGAAGTGTGAACTTTAATATTTCCTCAGTGTACAGCTCTACCAGTGCTTTCACCATTATTAAAGTGTGTTTATACAGGGTTTGGCTTTTCATCTATTATGGAAAAATTACATCTTGCCAACAGCACTACAGAGGCCTAAACACAGTAAATCCTCCACTGACCTTGAACCCAAGCTAAAGCAAATAGTCACTCTCCTTGGTGCTGAACAGTCTAAATAAAGCACTGCATAAATGGTTCTGAAGATAAATTACACCTATAATGCATCTTATCACTTATGGATCACCAACAGGGTACACATTTTTCCAGAAGGTACTATAGGTAGAGGCACTGCAACGTTAAGGAACTTCTTAGAGGGATAACTGGGAAGGCATTCCTTCACAAATGATGATTGTGTATTTAGTGAACCTCACAGTGGAGATGGCAGCTTCAGCCACCTCTGGTCATAATGTTTCACAAGAGTGGACAGATGAAATTGCTTAACAAAGGATAGTCAAGAAGAGAAGGAACTTCAGCAGAAAGCCCAAACTGGTAAAGCACCATGAGGGAGGTAACAGAAAGCAAAAGAGCAGAAGAAGACAAAAACATCAGCCAGAATATCAATATAATGAAAAATAACATTTCCCTTAGAACCACCAAGGTAATTTATCAACATGGAGAAGTGTTTATAAAATAATACATACATTGTCATTAAAATTGTGAATACAAAAAAATTGAAGTCTGGAAGGGAATATAGAAAACTCAAAACCACTAGATGAGAGGAGAATTATGGACATAAAAGTTTGCTTTTAAATTCTTCTTTAATCTTATTGCCAATATACATTTACACACCCACACACTATATTTTTATACGTAATTAGAGTATATGTGAATATTCACTGCAACTCTATGATGGTCAAAAAATAATACACAACTCAATATGTAAAATAAGCGACAGATTAAATAAATTCTGGCATAGTCATAAAATGATCTCCTATACCACTCTAAAAACTGAGGTATATCTATTCCTATTGACATGAATATATGTCTGTGAGTTATGGCCAAGTAATATATTTAAAGTCAATTTGCAAAAAATATATATGGTACAATCATATTCACATAAAATTAATAACTATATTAATATATGTGAGTATATGCATAAGGAAAAAAAAGGGTTTGGATTAATAGACCTTAAATGGAGGGAAACTGTGAGATCACATATTTTCATTTCCTACATTAATCTATTTCTGTAATGTCTGTATTTTGGGTAACCTTGCATTACATGTGTCATTGGAAAAAAACATTTTAAATATTTTAAATATGTATGTAAGTATTTTGAGAGAGAGAGCATGTGAGTGAGTGGGAGGGGGCAGGTAGAGAGGGAGAGAGAGAATCCCAAGCAGACTCCATGCTCTCAGTGCAGAGCCTAACGTGGGGCTCAATCTCACAACTGTGAGATCATGACCTGAGCCAAAAGCAAGAGTCAGATGCTTAACAGACTAAGCCACCCAGCCACCCCTGGAAAAAGCATTTTAAGAGCAAAAATTTAATTAAAAAATTTTAAAACTAGTATATGGAAACAAACTTTAGAAGTAATGGGGAGTAAAATCTAGGAGGAGTTTTGAGAACAGAAGATGGTTAAGATTAGCAGTAAGTAGGAAGACAGTGTAACTAAGGAATGAAAGTAAGTGGTCACACTGAACTCTAACTTGGGCGAGAGTTACAATGACCCAAAGTTGAGGGGAGCCAGAATGAGAAAAACATGAATATAAAGTTGGGTTTTTGACAGGGTGCAAAGGATTCACTGTTCCTCTAGAATCCTGAGAAAAAGTGATGGGGAACTTCAGAAGGATAGAAAAGGAGAGGCAGCAAAATCATGGAAAAGTGAGGTTGAGAATGACTGGGTAGCCATGAATAAAACAGCAAAAAGAAAAACGGGAGGAGAACAAACAGAATTTATGGGAGGACTCGTAACATATGGCTGATTTACTAAGAGCCAGTGAAGCACAAAGTAATCTGGCTTCAAACCCATTAACCTGAAATCTGCTTTCTTGCCTCCAAATAGCAATGTGAACTTCAAAAAGCAGTTTGTCTGCCCTTAACAAGTTCAGCAAATTTTAGTTGAAAATCACCGTTCCTATATATCACACTTTAGTCTGTGTCACCATGTCTCAGATATTCCTGGGAATTGGGGCAGCTTATTTGCTCAGGCTGGGAGAGCTGACAAGGGTATATAGTGGCACTCAGCATAGAAAGTAAAATGACTGGCTGTATTACTTAGAAGCACATTCAAATGACTACATGCTTCAGATTCCTAGTCTAAAGAATGGGTACAATTTCAAACAATTGTGAGATTCAAATGATAGACATGATAACTTGGTGCCCGGGACACAGCAGACACACAATCGGTATTTCTGAATGAACAAATGAACCAACATAGTAGGTGCCATAGAGTACTATTATTGTGCAAAGAAAGAAGTTATGGGAAAGGCAAAATCCTGGTGGATTCTGACACTGCAGTAATGTCCAGGAAGTTCCTATTAACAGTAAAGTCTGCGTCTACTACTGTTATTGCCCTTCATAAGCAAACTTCCCAGGCATCTGTAACCCATTCTCAACTTTGAAAGTGTATTGCTGTGCTTTTTGCTTTTTCTCTTTAGAAGTATAAAATCTAAGGGGCTCCTGGGTGGCTCAGGAGGTTGAGCAACCTACTCTTGATTTCAGCTCAGGTCACAGTCTCAGGGTCAGGGGATCAAGCTCCACGTTGGGCTCTGCACTGAGCGTGGAGCCAGTTTAAGATTCTTTTTTTCCCTCCCCCTCTTCCCCTCTCCCCTGCTCAATCACTCTCTCTTCTCCTTCTCTCTGTAAAATAAAAAATAAAAATAAAAAAAGAAGTATAAAATCTAAAATGGTGATGGCTGTGTCTTCATACCTCAAGGCAAATAACCAACCAACACTATAAAGCCATGAAGAAAAGAAAAGTATTTCCAGGCCTTCCTCAGGTCCCCAGAGACTCTGCTGGTGCCAACCTTTATGTGGTAGTAGTGAGGGAGAGATCCCAGAACATAACAATGTTGAGGCAAAATAATATTGAGGACATAGTTGTGGACAGCACATCAAAAAGGATACCTTTTATTTTAAAGGTATAAGATTAAGCAATACCCTATGGACTAGAATTTCCTAATCTAGGCCCAGGGATCCCAAAGAGGTCCATGGATAGAACTGATGAAGCTGCTTAAATTCAGATGGGAAGAATTGAGATCTGTATTTTCACCAATATCCAGCTAAAATTTAGCGTTTGCTTACATTATGAATTTAGGCAACAAATCATGGTAGCAGTAGTGGTACCAGTGGTACTTCTACTATTGGTACTTTTGTCACCAACAGAAGTCATAGATGGGCACCTGGGTGGCTCAGTCGGTTAAGCGTCCAACTTCGGCTCAGGTCATGATCTCATGGTTCATGGGTTCAAGCCCCGCGTGGGGCTCTGGCTGACAGCTCAGAGTCTGGAGCCTGTTTCCGATTCTGTGTCTCCCTCTCTCTGCCCCTCCCCTTCATGCTTTGTCTCGGTCTCTCAAAAAGTAAATAAACATTAAAAAAATTTTTTTAAAGTCATAGACATTTTCAGATCTCATTTTAATTGTTGCTGATATTTCAAGATATCATCTATGTCATCATTTATAACGAGTTTGAAATTACAGTAGTCATTATACCACTGATAAACCTAATATAATGTGTTAATTTAAAAAACCATATGTGTTACTACAAAACAATTTTGATTTAATAATTTAATATCCAAAATTATAATCAATAGAATTGGTTCCTTACCATTTTATGTATTTTATTTCATACATTCACATACTTTACAATGTCCTGAGAAAGAGGACATAGACTCCAGCCAATTATAAAAGATGTCCACGACACTAAAAAGGTCAAGAAAACATGACTCTAGGTTTTCAACTGTCCAACAATTGAAAGCATTATGTAGGCACCAATTTCATTGCTTGAAACACTTTTAAATGTGAAGATAAAAATATTTGAGAATCTGCAACCATTCTAATATGTATAAGTTATTTGTATAGACTAAAATTTCAAAATCAATGACATATATAACTTATATAATAGAGCAGCCTATGAATATAATAATTCAATCTGAATTCTTTTTAGTACATTTATGCATAGAGTTAAAAACACAAGTATTGAAGTTGAGGGCTTGGCTTTGAATCCTATCTCAAATTTACTATCTGGCCTTGGGCAGGTGAGTAAACCTCTCTCAGACTCATTTTTCTCATCTACAAAATGTGAATGATAATACCTGCCTCAAAGCATTATTAAGAGGATTAAATAATACCAGCAAAACACTAATATATGCAAAGTACTTAGCACAGTACCTGACATAGTAAGCACTCAATAAATTGTAGTAATGGTACTATTTTATTTTAGTTATTAATGCCATCTAAATCATAATTTATATTGAGTCTTTAAGATGACTTCTTTAAAAGATTATATAATTAATAAGCAATATAATACACTGCTTCAGAACATAGACTCCAACAACTGACTGCCTGGGTTTGAATTTTCCTCCACCATTTATAAGCTGTGTAATTCTAAGTTACTTAATTTCTGAGATTCAGTTTCCAGATCGATAAAATGGGAAAAATAATAGTATCTACCTAAGAGAATTGTTACAAGTATCAAATTAGTAACCGTATGTGAAGCACATTAAAAAGTGCCTGGCACGCAGCAAATACTTTGTAATTGTGAGCTATTATTATTATCATCATCAGTAGTTAGTATATAATGGTTTATCAACAAACTACTGTCAAGAACTCTTTCTTTTTCCTTCATCTGAATTTTAGTGAATATTTATTAAAAATGAAGTAGAATTAGACCCATTTAAAGGAAAGTATTTGCAGGAGTATATTTTGATGTTAATAACAACATGGCAGGGAAGAAATCCAGCTACAATTATGTTCTCGGGGGGAAAAGAAGACCCCACTTCCCATGGTTTTGTAACCGAGTCAAAGCTTACACATGGAAGATTCTTTAAAGTTTGAAATGATATTTTTATGGCAACAGATATTTTTCTTATTCATGTAAGAACAAATACAACTTTGCTTCTGTACCTTTAAACAACTGCAGAGAGGGGCCTCTGTGGCCCAGGCTGGAGCTCACCTTGGAGAAAGGAGTCATAGAAATGCTGGGCTCAGTGACAACAGCAAGGGCCACGTCAGCATCACGGGAAAAAAGATGCACCTGTTTCCCAGCAGGGGACCGGCCTTGCTCCCCACCTGGTAATTAGTATGGTTCGACTTAATTTAAAACCTACACAAACCACTGATCTCTGAGAATGTGACTGACGTCATCTTCTGAACTAAGAGTAACAGTAAAAACAACAATAATGATATTAACAAACAAATTCACTTCTCCCCATCTTTTAAAACAGTTGAATAATTAGTAACTCAACAATTAGTCATCACAGCAAAATTATGAAGCAGGTGAGATTATTCTCACCTTCATTTTATTTCACTGTTATTTACTTAAGAGCTTGAAGAATTCAGGGGGTTTTTGCTGAATATAATATTAACCTTCCCAGCAGGTAAGATAAAGAATACTAAAAATAAATTATGGTACATACCCCAATAATTCTAACATATGGTAAAATTAATGCTCATCACCATTCCTAGTACTCAACAAAAATGTAAGTGCTGAATCTGATTTTTTTAAAAGACTACTAGACCATTAGTATTAAAAGTCAGAGGCGATAAATCTTTAGGTTTTCCCTCGATGCATACAGAGGCATTCCTTGGAAATTTCATTTTCCAACACATATGGCTAAAGGTTTGTTTCCAGGAAGAAGAAAAAACAGTTGTTCCTACCAGGAAAGGAAAATTTGGCATACTCTGAGTTTAGTGACCAGAGAGTATCAGGTAGTAGAAATATTTATGGTAGAATAGGCAGATTGGTAATTCAATGTTCTACTCATGCCAGTATTATTATTTCCAACATCCGTTAATAGTGTCCAAAGTAAAACATTCCAGCTGAGGGGTTAAAAGTTGCCCTTGCAATGCTGGCTTTCATTACCATAAGGAGCTTTTCAAAGCACCCCAGGGAGAGGTGGACCTGGTCTTTAGTGCTTGGACCACTGGAGCTCAACCATACTGAGATGCTTTACAAATCTCCAGGCTTCTGAGCATGGTTCTCAACTCGATTCATCTGATCCTCCACAAAGTGGAGTGCTTTGACAATTCAGATTGAGGCAAGACATCTGATCGGAAATCTTTGGTCAAAAAAGCCTTAGAACAAAACTTCTGAATGGGCCCTCTATATCAACAGGTGGGGTAAGGAGAAAACAGAAGAGAAATCCAAGAATATGTATCCATGTTTATACATCCACGCAGCTGGTATTTGGTGCCAAATTTTCTATTTGATCAAATTTCTTTCAGGCCCATTCAAAATAAAATACTTGCACAGGAAGCCTTCGTATGGAAACTTTAACAATGGAAAATTCTTATTTAACTAAATAAGCCACATATCCTTAATTATTATAGTTAAGTGTTCATTCTAGTATGAGAATAATCTTCCTCAAAACGAACGTGGTTTGTCACTGCCCAGATTAAACACCTTCAGTGGCTCCCCTATGCCTAAAACCCAAAATTCTAATACGCCAGGATGACAAGCAAGACCTCTTAGGTCTGCCCCTATCTACTTGTCTAAAGCTTCATTTACCTCCGTGACTCCAAGGATATTCAACCTCTCTGCAAGTCCTCAAAATTTTTTTTCACATTCCTTCACACCTCTCAGCCCTCACTGACACTACCTCTGTACCTAGAATGTTTTGATTTTATAGATCTGACAAATGTTTATTCTTCTTTCCCAACTCAGCAAAAATCACCTCCCCTATAAAGCTTTTGCTAAATTTCCTATCCTGGGAAAGACTGACCCACTCTTTCCTTTATGCCCACAAAACGCTCTGTCCACTCCTACCCTCCTGTCCACCATAGCATTCTACTGTACTGTTTTCAATTGCCTTAGGGAGAAATGACTCAAATTCAATATACTGCACATTTTAAAGTGCACAATGTCGTAAGTTTTAACATATGATTTTACTTGTGAAACCACCACAATCAAGATAATGAACATATATATCCGCTACCTCTGAAGTTTTTCATCTTTCCCTCTCACCTTTCTCCATCTTTCTCTACCCCCAGGCAAACAACCAGTTTGCTTTCTGACACTATAAATTCACTACCATTTTCTATAGTTTCAGATATATGGAATTGTACAATATGAGCTCTCTTTTTTTTGCCTTGCTTCTTTTGCTCGGCATAATTGCATTGAGATTCATCCATGTTGTTGCATAAATCAATAGTTCATTAGATTTTATTCCTGAGTAGTTTCAGCATGGATATGGACATGCTGCAGTGGGTTTTTCCTTTCCTCTGTTGATGAACATCTGAGCTGTTTCAACTTTTTGACTATAACAAAATACAATGCTATGAACATTCATAGAGAAGTCTTTGTACAGACACATATTTTCTTTCCTCTTGGGTAAATATTTAAAAGTGAGAAGAGATGACTCGTGTGGTAGGTGGATGTTCATTTTTTAAAGAAACTGACAAACTACTTTTCAAAGTGACTGTGTCATTTACATTCCCACCGTGTATAAAAGCTCCATTTCCTCCATATCCTCATCAACACTTAATATAGTTAGTTGTTTTAATTATAGCCATTCTAATACATCTACTATGTTATCTCACTGGGGTTTTAATTTGCATTTCCCTAATGATTAATGATGTAGAGCATCTTTTCATGAGTTTATTTGCCACCCATATTTCTTCTTTGGTGGAATATCTGTTCAAATTATTTGTCCATTATTTTGAAGGAATGTTTGTTTTCTTACTAAGTTTTGATAGTAATTTATAAATTCTGGATGCAAATCCTTTACCAGAATTATTTGCAAATATTTTCTCCCAAACTATGGTTTATGTTTGCATTTTCTTAATAATATTTTTTAAAAGGCAGAAATTTTTAAATTTGATGAAAGCCAATTTATCCATTGTCTTTTTTGGATTGTGGTTTTGGTATCATATCTAAGAAATCTTTGTCAAATTCAATGTCACAAAGGTTTTTTTCCTTTTTTTTTTGACAAGAATGAGAGTTTTTGGTTTTACATGTATATCTATGATTTATTTTGTATCCATTTAAAAAATAAGAAGAGGTGGGTGGCTCAGTCAGTTAAGTGTCTGACTCTTGAAATTGGCTCAGGTGGTGATCTTTTTGACCATGAGGTCAAGTTCCGTATGGGGCACACTAACTGTGGAGCCTGCCTGGGATTCTCTCTTTACTTCTCTTTCTGCCCCTCTCCAACATGCATGTACACTCTCTCTCTCAAAATAAATAAACAGTAAAAAAATAAATAAATAAAACAAAATTGAAGAAATTAAATTTTTTAAATAAAAATAAAAAATATACTAGAAGGTATTGTTCAATGTTTACTTTTCCCCTTACAGATATCTAAATGTTCCAGAGTCATTTGTTAAAGAAATAATCATTGTTCCATTGAAATGCCTTTGTACCCATGTCTAAAATCAATTGTCTATATGCATGGATCTATTTCTGACTTAGTCATTCCAGTAACCTATTTGCCTACTGTGACACCAGAATCTACCTCACTCTTGATTACTGAGGTTGAAATCAGGTAGTTTTAGTCCTTCAATTTTGTTTTTCTTTTTCAAAGTTGCTTTGGCTCTTCTAGTTTCTCTGCATATCTATGTGACATTTTAGATTCATCATATAATTTAAAAAACTGATGGCACTTTGACTGAGGTTACACTGAATCTATAGATTAATTTGGAGAAAAGTGACATCATTATAATATTGAGACTTCAGTTCTAGCTCTCCATGTATTTAGGTCTTCTTTTTCTTAGCAATATTTTATGGTTTTTCAGTGAAAAAGTTTTGCACATCTTTTGTTAGATTTATCCCTAAGTATTTCATATTTTTATTGTTATTGTAAATGACATTTTCATTTCATTTCTTATTGTTAATTGCTAGTATATAATTGATTTTTATATATGATATGCTATCCTGGAACCTTGCCAGAGGACACTGGAATTAAGATTAACATCTCAATGCCTAGAGGAACAAAGGAAGTTGGTTACAACTACAGACAGGAAAAGTTGTGCTATGGAGATATTTACAACTGCTAGGGGATAAGATGTAAAGATACATCTTCAACATTTTTGTTTCTATGTCTTTGACCTAGATGGTTTGAGTCTTTGAGCTCATTAGTCAAGTGGTATAGGAAAAATTTTACTACTAATGCACCTTGGTTCTTGCTACAACAGTTTCTGAGATGTGAAACAGTATAATCTCTCACCTCAGAAGAAGAACTCCAGGGGACCAGTAGCAACAATGTTTCACTTTTCTTTTGGTCTTGAATCCTTCAGGCTGGTTTCTGCTTATTTTTCTCATCCTGCTATGACCAAGTTTCCCTAATAGAAATCTAGTCCATACATTTCAGAACTGGGACTTAAATGGAGTATTTCCTCTATTTTTCTACTTGTACTTTGAATGATTAGTCTTGGGTTCCTGACTCTAAATGGTACATATTAATTCATGTTGACGGCCTGCATAACTAAATCTGCTTATATTCCGTTGACCCTACATCCATAAATAAGATG
Organism: Crocuta crocuta; assembly: GCF_008692635.1. NCBI lineage: Eukaryota > Metazoa > Chordata > Mammalia > Carnivora > Hyaenidae > Crocuta > Crocuta crocuta. Next base: position 861,046 of record NW_027532407.1, read on the forward strand.
CTTGCTTCACAACGCAGCATATCTTGTTTGCTGCACTCACCCTCCACAAAAGAAAACTCAGAGGTCACATGTTTCTCCATCCTTCACATCACCAGAGCTCTATCTGCTCCAGACATAAAAGAAAGAATTCTATTGTTAACAACCCCCAGAACACAAACCACTTCTCTCCTCCACACTACACAGAAAACTTCAAAGCGTGTTCCTAATTAAAAGGATTTTTGGTTGAATATGAGCATTTTCAGCTACATTCATGTCTCCAGATGACCATCACTGTCAGAAGCATCATCGTTGAGTATGAATGACACACTGTATGAAGGGAAGAGAGAAATAGAGACACTGGGGGGAGTGCATATGAATTAACATCAAAGAATGAAGTCTGGTCAGAATTCCCTAAACCTGCTTTCTATTTCTCTATGTTGATTTAACAGTCATTCAGGAGGCCTCTGTCACCATTTTAATCAGGGTCTTGTACACCTGTGAGGCTCTAACACCTCTTATATTCATTCATTCTCTCTCTCTCTTATTATAAATCATTACCTGTGGGCCCTAAATTTCTTTTAGATAAACTAAAAAAAAATTTTTTTTACAACATAATACAGCATAGAAAATACAACTAAGCCTAAATAGGAAAACAAATAACCATTTTTAAAAACAAAAAACAAAGAACACATTTTACAGCATAGAAAACACAATTAAGCCTAAAAAGGAAAACAAATAACCATTAAGCTTACCAGCCAGAGATTACCACTCTTGACTTTCGATATATATTCTTTCAGAATTTTCTCCTCTCTTACCACATTGTCAACAAAAGTGAAATCATAAAATTACCCACTATTGTCTTTTAAGTTGTCAGGTAGGTAATAGGGCAGAAAGACATGTTGATTACTTTTTGGTGCAATCTTAGCATAAGAAGTTTGCAGAGAGCATCAAACCTTCAACCAAAGCTATAAAATAATTATGGTGAGCATTATCTCCAGCCAGCCCAAGTGGAATTAACTAGCAAATGGAGAAGTCTCCTACTAATTAGAAAACCACAGCTAGAACACTGTCGCTCAGCCTGGTCACATGAAACACCTGTCCACAGAGAAAGTCCTAACAGCCTATAGGTGCATGTGGTTACACACTTGGGGGCTGGGAAAGTGAAAAGTGTTGAGGTCATGTCATTACTAGTGAGAAAAAGAAAACACCTGGTAAGTGCCAGAGATCCAGAGAAAAACATGTGTATGAGGTAGGCGATAAAATATACCACTGGCCATGTTTTGTTTAGTTTTGAGAGAGAGCAGGGGTGGGGAGGGATGAGCAGGGGAAGGGCAGAGAGAGAGGGAGACTAAGGACCCCAACTTTCTCTGCTGTTAGCACAGAGCCCAATGTGGGGCTCAAACTCAGGAACCATGGGATCATGACCTGAGCCAAAGGGAGTTACTTAACCAACTGAGCCACCCAGACACCCCCACTTGCCATTTTTATGTACATGCATGTCTCTTATTGGACTGGAAGTCCTCAGTAGGTATCTCATTTCTCCTTTTTAGCTTGAGTGCCTGGCACTTAGTAAGGATTTGCTGAATGAGTTTAGCGACTGTCCCAGAAGTAGCTGAATTGAAACTGATTGAGCAGAAAGTAGCCTATGTAACATACTACAAAAAAGATGAAAATATAATCTCTAGCTATAATTGTCTGATTGTGATTTTGGTGGAAGCAAATCCTGGATATGTTAAAGGTAAATGTTAGTAAATAAGCTGGAAAATATCAGGGCTCTTGGCATCTTTAATCCAATTTCTTACATAGACTATTTTCCAACTTCCAGTCAAATATATTTTCACTAAGGCACACTGTTTCCAAGGTTAATGCATGTTATGAATGGAAAAGATGGGTGAAAGATAATTATACCAGATGCCTGATATGGTATATTAATTGAGAAATGTCCCCCCAAGTCTCTGTTTCTCTCTGTATCCATGCTCTTTGATATTTGACTTTGTACTTCTCCCATCGAGAGGTAGACAAAGTCTATTTCCCTACTCCTTGAATCTAGGTTGGCCTTATGACTCTGTTTTTAGTAGCAGAACACAGAGGAAGTAAAGGTGTGCCAGGTCCAACATCTCAAAAGACCTACTCTCTCAGAACTCTGACCAGTCATCAAGCTGGCCTCTGCACTGACAAGCTGATAGTAGTGAACCCAAGGTGGGGTTCGAACTCATGAACCACAAGATTATGACCGGAGCCAAACTCAGACACTCAACCGACTTAGGTACCCCTCACATACTGTATTTATACGGCACTCATGAAATGACAAAATTAAAGAATCTGGAAAACAGATTGATGGTTGCTGGGGTCACTATGAGGACGGGCAAGATAGGAGATGGGTGTGGGCATAAAAAAGAATAGGGCAAAGTGGAGAATCGTTACTGTGGGGGATATGCTCTATATCAGAGCATATCAGTCAGTACCCCAGTTGTGATATTGCCCTATAGTTTTGCAAGATGCTACCATGTGGAGAAACTTTGCAAAAAACACAAGAGAACTCTATTATTTCTTCTAACTGCATGTGAATCTATAACTATCTCAAAATAAAAAGTTTAATGTAAAGCTAAGTGCCTGAATGGCTTTGGGCAAGTTACTGAACTAACTTGTAAGCTCTGGTTTCCTTATCTGTAAAACAGGGATAAAATAGTACCTGTATAATAGGGCTTAAATTAGATGATTAGAAGAAATGATATTTATAATACTCTTAGAGGATGATTAGTATCCAATAGATGTTGTTACTGATAATATTAGTAGCAAGAGTGACAAATAGTAAACCCAAATAGTAACGAAAGTAATAAACAATCTCAAATAAAGATGTTGACTATTTAAAGTTCAGTCAGATTTTTGGGGCATGAGAGCAAGGCAAAGAGTAGCAATTCATGCTGTCAAGGTGCTAACTAGAAAACAAACCTAAAGCAAGGAACAAGAGCCTTATTTGCTCAAAGACCAGGAAATAGACAAAAGTAGCTCTATTTTAGAAAAGGCTGTAGAATGGGAACAAGGAACACGTGTCAGAAAACTAAGTAAATGAAAACCTGGCCTGGAAATGGATTTGGCCTATAATATGCCTACAGATATACAATTAGGGCCGCTGAGGTAGCTTGGTCAGTTAAGAGTCCAAGTCTTGATTTCAACTCAGGTCATGATTACACAGTTCGTGGGTTTGAGCCCCGAGTCAGGTTCCTCACTGACAGTGCAGAGCTGCTTGGGATTCTCTCTCTCTCTTCTCTTTCTCTGCCCCTCCCCCTGCTCCTGCACATCCTCATTCTCTCTGTCTTGCTCACAAATAAACATTTTAAAAATACATTAAAAGCTATATAATTAAACATCTATTCCAAGAGTTGCAGAATCTTGGAGGTAAGTGAAACTTATCCCCCATTTAAATTCTGAATTCCTCCTGCTATGCGGAAATAGTCTCTACAATGCCTAATATGGAAAATGTCTCACTTAAAAAAAAAATGATAGAGGGGTGCCTGGGTGGCTCACTCAGTTGAGCATCCAACTTCAACTCAGGTCATGATCTCAGTTTGTTAGTTCAACCCCTGCATCAGCTCACCACTGTAAGCACAGAGCCCCTTAGGATCCTTTGTCCCCCTCTCTTTCTCTGCCCCTCCCCCACTCAGTCTCCCTTTCTCTTTTTCTCTCTCTCTCTCTCTCAAAAATAAAAAAATAAATAAAATAAATATGGAGCGCCTGGGTAGCTCAGTAGGTTAAGCATCTGACTTCGGCTCAGGTGATGATCTCACGGTTCAAGAGTTCAAGCCCTACATAGGGCTCTGTGCTGACAACTCAGAGCCTGGAGCCTGCTTCAAATTGTGTCTACCTCTCTCTCTGCCTCTCCCCCACTCACATTTTCTCTCTCTCTCTCTCTCTCTCTATCTCTCTCTCCTCTCTCTCTCTCACGCAAAAATTAAACATTAAGAAATTTTTAAAATAAAAAAATAAATTGATGGAGGTAGAGATAATGGAGAAGCCACTACCTTTCCCAGTAATTGTAAACTTCTAAATCAGAGGTGGACATTCCAAACTGCACGAGAATCATCTGATAAGCACTGAAAGTAAGGGTTAATGGTTTCCACNCCTCAAAAAAAAGAAAAGTAAAAAAAAAAAAAAAAAATTATCTTTTCAGTCTGAAGGAAACCACCTTTATTTCATAGGAAAACTAATGGAAAGTACCTAAAACATAGGAAAACACTCATATTTCTATACCACCACGTGTACTTGTCACCTTTCCAAACACCTTGAAATTACTTCAGATAAATGCAGCAACTCTCAGAGCACATTTCATAGGGTAAAGAAAACGTTCTATGACAATATATACAACTATTTGCCCACTTTAACAAAAATCACTGCATTAGCATGTGACAAATCTCAACTCCCTCCCTGCCCACTATCTAGGATGTCTCCTCACTTCCCTGCCTTAGACTGGACTGTCTGCAGATGAATGTCACTCTATTAGGGCCCACCTCTACTTGCTTTTCTAAATTTTTTAAAAATGTTTATTTATTTATTTCTAGGAGAGAGAGAGAGACAGCATGAGCAGGGGAGGGTCAGAGAGAGAGGGAGTCACAGACTCTGAAACAGGCTCCAGGCTCTGGGCTTGCAGTCAGCACCGAGCCCGACGCGGGGCTCGAACCCACGAACCGCAAGATCATGACCTAAGCGAAAGTCGGATGCTTAACCGACTAAGCCACCCAGGCGCCCCATCTACTTGCTTTTCAACTACAGGAACCCTGTCTCTTCTTCCTCCTCATTTGTGTCTGCTCAATCACCCAGGATTCTTGCTATACAATATAACATTTTTAAGTATTCACAATGTTCTCACCACTTTAAGCCAAGTCTGTGTCACTGTCCAGCCTCAATTAGCGAAATACTACAAACTTTTACAAAAGAATTGGACACAGTGTTCCAAGTGGTCAGAGTACAGGAAGAGAAACAAAAACAATAAAATAAAAGCATGTGTCTCTGCCCTTCTCCAGGTCATGCTGCCTTCTCCTGCAAATCTATTTAATGCACATCCTCCTCCTTTCCTTTCTGTACAGCTAATGTCAAATAAGGCTGGACTTGCCGGTGCAACCATATTTAGAATAATTTTTAATAATTAAGAATAATGTTTAATGTGCCTGGGTGTATCTGGGATGGATATGACTGCCGAGATTTATTTCGAAGGATAGCTCAGTGTTGACAAACGTCTAAAGAATTCATCTGGCAACATGTCTGTTAGGTGAGAAACTTGTAAGTTAGGTGAGAAACTCATAAATTAAAGTGGCTCTGGGACAATTTAAACTTCCTGACCACTTACTCTCTGTTCTGAGCTCTAGGACCCATGTAAGCAACAGATGTAGCCATCTCTACTTCTTCCACACATACTCTTGCTCCAACTTTCCCTTTACTCCCTGTGCTGTCATAGCCTACGGTCGAGAAGAATGAAGAGAAGGTGGGCAGGTGGTAGCTATTATTTGTTCTTCAGGTCATCCAAGTCTCAGTTTCCTGAGATAACTGGGGATGGATAAATTGGCTTTCTTTCAATTATCAGATCTGAGTTTTCTTCCTTATTAACTTTCTCACCTATTTCATTAACATGGGATACAATTTGAATTTAATTCCCTATGACTATTCCCATGTCCTTTAAGCAGCAGAAGTTCTAGTAAGTACTAAACTAGACGAGATATAGAATGAAAAATAGCATAACCTGGATCTCTGGCCTCAAACAAGAGTAAGCCACTGATGTCCACTTTTACAAGATGGAAGTTCATAATCTGGGGCAAGCACTAACTTAGAATCCTACAGTCCAAAAAAGGCACTGTGGCAGCCAACTGCTGGGAATTAGGCAAGATATTTACTCTCTTACTATTTACAATACAAAACACTACCTACTATACCCGAATCAGAAGATATTTTTAGGAAAATGGTGTCACATAATATGAATCCTGTGGAGTATTACATGAAATATTTATGCAATGTCAAATATTTTGCAGTACAAAAAATATTTCTATTTAATTAATGTAATTAAGAAGGTATCAAAGTGATTCAGCCCATTCTCAATTATCTCCACTAAAGGAGTTGATCAATACAATAGATAAATGGCAGACCATGTAGTTTTTTAGTTATGGCTCATAAATCCACTCTTTATTATTAATATACAGGTGCACTGAATAGTCTTTAAATTTAACAGAGTTCATCATTTTAGAGCAGTTGAGAATCTTAGAAGGTCATTTTATCTTATTTTGCATGCAAGTAAAGTTGGGCTTAAAGTGTTTAAAGACTCACACAGTTGTTCAATGGAAGAGCTGGGCCTTGATCTAACCATCCCAATTGACAACGTGAAGAAGACCATGAGGACCATATTAAACCTCAGCTATAGTCTCCCCTCCCTAACTCCATCCTTCATTCAACCCTCAGCACTTCCTTCCCAAAATACCAGTTAACAAAATGCTACTGGTTGATTCTATACCCTAATTTATATAGGACTTAATGTCCTTTTATTCTTCCATGGTTGTTGATTGGTCTCTTCCATGAGAAAGTAATTAGCAATATGATTTAAAGGAAACTTTAGTGAAAAATGTTAGCCTCCAATAAGCAAAATGTGTTTCTAAGTCAATAATGCCAGGCGGGTGTTATTTTGCACTGCAAAATAAATTGTGAACACAATCTAGGAGTAGACTGTTAAATGTATTATCACAATATATGAGACTCAGAGAATTTGTGTTCTAAACATATGAGAACTTATTCTGATCCTGAAGAATTTCAAGGAAGATTCCAGCTTTTCAACATTGTCTAGTAACATATTTTAATGTTTACCTCTGTCACCATTATAAAACACCCATTTAAAACCTGCCTACTGCAGCTTAATAGGCATAACATGTATTCTAATTTTGCCAAAATGAGGTCAGTTAAGATATAAACAGAGAATATAGTGCCTCCAAATTTACTCTGGATAGCAGAAGGAAACATTCCCCAAACCCACCTCTCCTTAATCCCAGCCCACACCATGAACTATCCATGAAAACATTTTTAAACATAAAAAATTAAAATTATTGAGACAGACAATTCCTTAAGATGTTTGTGATAGGGAATACTGCTAGAACAGAGGCTTTGCATTCCTCATAAACCCAGCTAAGAAAGGAGCCCCCTTGTAACACCACAACCAGAAGCCAGGATAATTACAATAGAAACACTTCATTTCAAATCATGAAAAGAGTTACACTTGATCTTCTTGTTAGCAGGGGCTATGCAGACAGCAACATTTACTGTGAAATATAAGGACAGATAACAGCTGATTTGAAAGGGATTGTGTAAATCTAGTTAAAGAGCAACTTTAGAAGATTATTTTCAATTACTGAGATAACATCATGGCTCTCAGGAAAAAAAATGGAAAGGTTTGTTCTTTATACCACATACAGTGTACAAAATCTAACAAAACTGCCTGCTTTCAAGCATTAACATCAGCCAGCAGCTAATATGCCTTACCTCCACTTTACTCTCCTTCTTCAAGTCACTTTCAATTATTTCTAGCATTTACTCAGCTTTGTGAGTAAAAAATCATTTTCAACCAGGGCAATGGCTTCAAAAAACCAACCCCTTCCAAATAATGACTAAAGCCTTTAGATTTCCAAGTGCCATATCTACATAACCTGGGAGACCTCCAAACTAGGGCTGGGGTCAGGCAGCAGAAACGCACCTGTTTGTGGTTGATAAAGTGGCATTTGCTTCTCCTGTCAGAACATGTAACTGAGACCACTGGGCCTCAGCCTCCAGTCACTTCACCTTAATACACAGGAGCACACACATTCATACACTGACCAAAACACAAGCTACACCTCTAGTCATATGAGATAAGCTTGTCAAATGAAATCCCTAGTTGTTATATTCTTGAACATGGCTTGTGTAGAGAGTGCCAGTGATGTATTTAGAAAAAAAAGAAAAGAAAAGAAAACCTAAATAAGCGGCAAAGAACCTCGTATAAAGGAGAAACATCACGCTAGGAAGCAGAAAACCCTGTCCCTTCCTGACTGTCATTACAACCTTACCAAACCTCATCTCCCCTGCTTGTTCTCAATGCTGCAGCCACTTTACCCCCACTCTCCTGGGGCACACTGTGCCCTTCTGTGTCTCTGTGCCTCAGCTTTCGATGACTTCCCCTACCTGGAGAACCCCTCTGGAGCCTAGTTTAATTCTCATCTCTATGAAAAGGTACCTCAATTCCCTTGTCAGAATGAATCGCACCCTGCTGTGGGAACCTTGAACACTATTTGCAACTTAATATGGGCCACACAGAGTTATCTGTGCTTGTCCATTTCCTCTAGCATCCTTGAGGGCAAGGACCATTCTCATCTTTGTACACTCAGAACTGTCAAACACTGAGAAGCATGCAGTAAAAGTTTGGGAAATAAAGGATAAATCAATGAAGGGATGAATAACGAACTGACTTCACCAAATTTAAGTTTCGTCATCTTTAAGACAGGGATAGTTAACGGTTACCCAGTTCATTCAGAAGTCACGATGATCAAAAAAAATGAGCTGATGCCTTGCACTTTGGTAGATACTGTATAAATGTAATGACTATGATAAAGATGGTAATATTAAAAAGCCATACTGCACAAATATAGTATGATGGACTCACATACAGTAAAAATATTATCCATACATACCACATACCTATGCTCAAGTTAATTTTGATATTTTTTTTCAGAAAGAGAAATTAAAAATTTAGCAAAAGGGACCCTTCACTGTCCACAAAAAAATGTTCTTATGACACTAAAACCAAGTATCAAAAATAAGAGAATCACTTTACATGTGATTCTCCTTCTATTAATCATGCACATCTTCCCACATGGATGGGTGGCTAGAAACAGGCTCCACTCTGTGATGTAAATGGAATACTGCATATTTCACTCCCATGTTGCCATCTCAAAGCATATTAAAAGCAAAACTGCATTTCTCTGGAAGAACAGGTCCATGATGCACTGAAGTGGTTAAGGCATCTCTTTGAAGAGAAAAAGATAACTGAGGAATTTTAAAAGTGAGCAAGTGGGAAATGATCACATATTTCAGCTGTAGGTAACTGAGCATTGTATGTTAAACATTTCAAACACTTGTGTGCATTCTAACCCAAATAGTCTATCATAGAGAAAAGGATTTTCACATGTAGTCAAGTGACTTCTAAAGTCACTGCTGTAACAATAATAAATTCTGAAGCAGTTTCATTAGCTTGAGGAAGCACAGTACCGTAGCCATGCACTCACTCCAAAGTTATCATGTGTTCTCAGGCCCTGGGACAATGGGGCATTATCACCAGAAAAGCTCAAATGTAGAAAGATCAGCTTGGTTATACTGAAGTCTACAAACCCATAAGCTCACAACTGTTTCTTCATTTATGTCATGATTATTTTCAGGTGACAAATAACTCTCAAATTATGTTCAAGTCCCAATGTTCCCATCATGTTGAAGACCTACACAGATCTACTTCCTAAACAAGAACAGGCTCTGGCCAGTCAAAATCCTGCAAGAGTTAAACTAATCTCATCATCAGAAAGAAGGATGGGAACTGAGAGTTCTCACTAGAAGAATGAAGAGGCTGTCCCAGCTGCAAGTTATCATAAGCTAGCTGGCCACCATCTGCCTGGCTACAGCTGTATCCAACTCTCAGTTCACCCAAAGAGATTCACACTCTCGTGGTGCCAAAATGAGTGTCTCTCCTTTAAAAAAAAAAAAAAATGCCCAATTGAAAATAACTCTCTAATCTGCATCCTTTCAATAGAGCTGAAGTGCACTTCACTAACACAGAGCACGGGCATCTTGAATTAGCAGAGAACTATTTTTAACACATGAAGGATAAGATATGAAATTAGTTTCACGGGGAATGAGAACCTTGGAGATTATTTACTTTGCCTTAATTACTTTGACTCACCATTAATTTAGCTTTCCTAGGGTACTAAATATTTCACGCTAAGATTTTGAGACTAAAGAAACTTGAGCACAAATTTGGGGCTTTGGAAGTCTGCAGCAGCATCTTCAGCACCAAGGCATGGATGCCCCCATTGGGCATCAAAGGCTATTCATGGCGCGCTGCTCAATGACATTTTCAGTTGCTGTTTCTGTGTTGTTTTAACCCTGGGACTAGAAGCTCTGCCCTGACTATGCAGGGAGCCAAACTTTATTCAGCTTCTGTTTAACTCCTCAGCCAATAACCTCACTGGTGCTCACAGCTACTCTCAAGACTGCCAAATAGGGCAAGTAGCAATCACCTCGAGCCAAGGAGAGAGAAGTTTAGACTGCACACTTACAAGTTTTTAATGATCAGAGTGACTGGGCAATGGAGTCAATTCCCAGTAAAGGTGACTAAGGAGACACTATAGCAGATATTCTGTAATGGGTTCATTATAGCATCAGTGGGTAAGAGTGTGCCCAGTTCCCAGTAAAGCACTTACAGCGAACAGGGTCTGCCATATACGGCTGGCCAGTTGCCAAAGCCCGGCACTCTCCCCCATGGCTCTTAATCAGCTATCCACTGGCAGACACCACAAACAACGGGCAGGGCATAGCAGCCGGCAGGAGCCCAAGGAAACCAATACACTTGTTGCCAGATGCAATACAAGACTCACTGAGACCACTCAATCTGTCAGTGCCCTCCAGCTCCGCCTGGCATTTGGCACTTAGAGAGGGGGAGGGTTGTTAGAGACTGAGCGAACTGGAGCTCTCCTTTTGGCCCCTGCTCACAAAGAGCTCTTCCTTGTTCTAAGTGACAGAACTCTTCCTTATTCTGTGCTACATAATTCCATCCCTGTGAGTTTAAGCTGTTACTTTTCTCCACTAAACATGCTACACCCTAACAGTCTATTTTTTTTATTAAGTATAAATGTATCTTTGCTTTTTAAAAAAATAAATTGCCTGTTTTTTCTTCTTGTTGACCAGGACACTGTTTGACTTAATTGATTCATATCCATCTAGCAGTCTGAGCCCAAAAAAACAGAGCAGCTGAGTTCCCACATCTCTAAAATCCTATCACTTCTCTACTTTGTAATAAAACTCTGTCATATAAATAGGCTTCCATGTTAAACATGTCCAATCTTAATAATAATTTCTATTTCTTTAGCATATTCATAGCTTCAGAACATGCTCACATATACCATGCACTTTGTCTCATCTATTTTTACCATTTGGCCCTTTTCCTTATGTGTCAAGCTCATGAAAGTCCCAACTTTCAGTGCCCACAGGCAAGCCTGTTCCCTCTGTCACTATTGATCCAAATTCCTTATTTTCTAGGTTGCACACCTCACTTAGGTCATTTGTACTTTGGGTTAATTTTTATCATTTCAAAATTTCAGGTGCATCTCTTTAATGCCATCTTAATTTTAATATTAGACACTATACTCCTTCTTTTGTATCATCAGTTAAAATAAAATAAAGCCAGTTGTTATTAATAATTTCCATTTGGAAGAAAGGGAACATCATAGAGCAACATATGGTATGAGAAAGGGTTCAAAATTCTTGCTTCTTTTGCATACTGGCTATGAGAGTGGACAAGTTAATCTGAGTTTTGGTTTCCTCTTACGGTTGACATAAAAAAGGTTATTATGAGGATTAAATAGGATGCCATCTACAACTGTGTCAGAAAATACTCAAAAAGACATTCACTGTAACTCTGAGATCTTCTGCTCAGTTTCCACTCAAATGCCCTTCTCATTCACATTAATAAAGGCCATCCTAACAAATCGCATCTCTCTGACACTAGTTCCCTGAAAGTGTGTCACCCATGAGCTTCCCCATTCACTTCCTCAAAAGGAGTCCCGCCATTTCAGAGATCACTGATTTCTACGTTAGCTTTTTCTACTAAATTCAAGAATTTCAGAAGCACAATAGTTGAAAGTGCAGACTAAATGCATGAAATGGCCACCATCTGCCAGCACTTTCAATTATATTTGGTTGCTCTTTATTTTTTTAATGTTTTTTTTAATGTTTTTTTATTTATTTCTGAGAGAGAGAGAGAGAGAGAGAGACAGCATGAACAGGGGAGGGTCAGAGAGAGAGAAACACAGAATCCGAAGCAGGCTCCAGGCTCTGAGCTGTCAGCACAGAGCCTAATGCGGGGCTCAAACCCACGAACTATGAGATCATGACCTGAGCCAGCCGCTTAACCGACTGAGCCACCCAGGTGCCCCTGGTTGCTCTTTATAACATGCACGGGACTGAGGAGGTAGACAGTACAGAGTGACTGGAGAGCACATGCTAATGAGAAGACATAGGGTGGCACTCAGGGGCACCAGGTCCATTCCCGAGCCACCGCCCGCCAAAAACTAGGCCTGCAGCTGGAAGAATGCATTTCTCTCCATCCTTTTCTCTCCGCCTTCTTGGTGAAACATTTTATACACAGAAGGTTTGATTAATCTCAAGTTATGTCATGCCAAACTTGTCTTGCTTAGAGAAATTGTGATACCTGAAATTCTGCTTCAATTCGGAAGCTAAATAAAAAAGAAAACAAAAACAAACAAAAAAACAAAACCACACAAACACAAAATAAAACAAAACAGCCTCACAACAGGCAGTTGAGGGATTTCAAAATACATTTGGCAAGAGTGTGGTTTTACAGCTTAGATGGCTTATGTCAATAAAAAATGTAAAATGGGCATATCTTTTGATTTAGCAATTCCTCTAATAAGAATTTATCCAAAAGAGAAAACTGCACAAGAATAAAGTATCTATACAAGCATGCTTAGGGCAGCAACTGTTTAGACTGAAAAACTGGGAACAACTGAAACGTCTATCAGTAAGCCGAGTAAACGCTAACAGAAACCATCAGCTGCCTCCTCTGCAAGTTGTTCCACCTTCTTTTCCAGCAGAACTCTAAGTTCTTTATTCACGAACTTTGGATGGGATTAGCATAAACTGCTACCCAGATCTGAAACAATCAGAATAACAGTGTTCCCTTGGTCACATCACCTAAGATGGTCCAGGCAAAAGAAGTCTAGGATGACTGGCAGAGGCTCTCTTTCTCTGGATAACGAGCCCCTAGAGCTGCAGCTACTTTGCTACCATGAGGAACATGAAAAAAGAGTAGGGAAAAAAAAATATAAAGAGAGAAATCCTAAGCCCCGATTAAATTATGCCTGAAGCCCTTTCCCACTGGATTTTTCAATATATCCTTATTATATAAGCTAGTTTGTCCTGGGATCTGTATCGCTTATATGAAAAACATCCAATAAAAGTATTCACTCATTAAAAATATAATATATATTTATTGGCATGGATGGTTGTCAACCACATGTTATTAGAAAAACATAGGTTACAGAATAACACATACAGCAAAATCCCATTTATTGAGAACTTCATCTGTACATAGAATATACATAGACACACATAAATATAAAGAGATAGAGAGTTACACTTGGAAGAATTTTATAAAAATGTTAACAATGGCTAACTCTAGTATTTCAGAGGAATTTTACTTTCCTTTTTGTATTCTTGTATAGTGTATGCTCTTATACAACGACATGCATTTTTGTGGAACAGAAAAACTAAGCTTTAAAAAAAGCAGGCTATTTACCGGTTCTGTTTATCTTTAGTGTAAAATAAATGAACAGCTTTTGCTCAGATCCCTCTCCAAACCTAAGTGGTCCAGGGAAAAAGATCAAAACCTGTCAGGCACTCAAAATATTATTTCATTATAAAATTCTATGATGAAGCAATGAAACCACTTTGAGATCCATATTTGTACATGCTGAAAAAGAAACACAGCCAGAGAGGCACCCAAGTGTCTTCCTAGAAAAGTGGAAGTAATATTAATCAAAATGAAACATCTTATAGAAGCTGAGCACTTCACACTCCAACAGAGAAAATCCTTGGAGTAAAGGGCTGAAGGTGCAGGGGTAGCAAGAGACAATGGCTGCTTGCAGGAAGAGCAGGCGCCACTGAGGCCACTTAAAGGCAGTTTGGTGGGCTGTTATGCTGGATAGAGCAGAGGGCTTGCCCCTTGACTGCTGCTGGCTATCCACACCCTCTCCTCAGGGAGCCTAATCCCCAAGGACCTAACACCACTTCCTTAGTAGGAGTCTTCTTTCACTTCAAGATCTCCAAAGGTAATGGTTTCAAAAACAACAACAACAGAAAACTAAATTTTCTATAATCTTTTTCAATTCTAAAATTATAATTTAACCCAACATGTTAGGGAAAATGTGGTGGGGGAGGGAATTATTTGAATGGGACAGTAACATATGAATGTTGTGGACTCTGGCTGGAAATTAACAGCTCTAAAAGGTAGTAATGGTTTAGAAAAAGCTACTAAAGAAGCAAACAGAAACCTGAGGTCAGAGACAAAATCTTGATTTGGTGATTGCTGATTTTTACCAAAGCTTGTAGGATTTTCTAACTATAAAGTCTCAAAAAACTCTGGCCTCTAAATTCAGTTACTTGGAGTGAACATCTCTTTAATAGGACTCCTGTAGATACAATGTAGCTGCAAAAAATACCAGGACAGTTTGTTTTATTTGTTAATTTCCAGCATTTGTATGTGTCTTTTACAATAAATTTACTACACTATACCTATATTATGTTTCATAATAATGTCATTGTTCTCAGTCAGTCACCGTTTAATTCTGGGAGAGTCACAATACTCCAAGAAAGAAAAGAATCAAAAATAAACACCACTAATAAAACTGTCTATATTACATTCTTATCTTAAGATCAAGTTAAAAGTTCATCTCCAAAAAGCATCCATCCCACTCAAAATTACAAGCATACACTAGGTTATCCATTTGTTTACTTGTGTCTCATTCTAATTCATCCCACCTTGATGGACTGTTGACAGCCTGCACTCTTAAAGGGCATCAGAATGAGAAAGAATGACAAAGAAGCATAAATGGTTCTCTAACCTCAGTTCTTAAATTTTTTTTTAATGTTTTATTTATTTCTAGGAGAGAGACAGCGTGAGCAGGGGAGGGCCAGAGAGAGAGGGAGTCACAGACCGAAACAGGCTCCAGGCTCTGAGCTGGCAGTCAGTACAGAGCCCGACGCGGGGCTCGAACCCACGAACCGTGAGATCATGACCTAAGCGAAAGTCGGACGCTTAACTGACTAAGCCACCCAGGCGCCCCTCTCCGACCTCAATTCTAAGAAGAATCCCTTCAGTCCCTCTTTAGTCCATTTGCATCAGTACTTGAGGTGGACCTAGTACCTGTACTTTTAACAAGCAGCCTACCTAGATCTGAAGAGGGGATGAATTATCCTTTGGGAAACAGTGATGTAGATAATTAAACAATGACTAAGTCTCTTAAACAGATAATCAGACTTCATTATATAACTCCATATTGGATCATTCCACTCTTCTCCACATCTATGGTCACTAATCTTGTCCCTTGTCCAGGAAGCCATCACCACCATCAGTCTCTGAACTTGACCACTACTTCCAAGTCTGCTGTCTTGCTTCCACTCCTGCCCTCTCCAATCTCTTTCTCCAGAAACTTGCCAGAAAAATATTACATACTACAAGTAACACAACATCTCTCCTTTTAAAACTCTTCAATGACTGCTTAATGGGAATGGGGTTTCCATTTGGGGTGATGAAAATGTTTTAGAACAGACATACCAATGGTAGTTGGAAAACATCGTGAATGTACTAAATACCATTGAATTATTGACCTTCAAACAGTTCATGTTATGTGAAGTTCATCTCAACTTTAAAAAAGCATAAAACAAAACCAGAAAAATACCAAAAACCTTTTAATGGCTTCCTATTGCAATTAGGATAAAATCCAATGTCTTCAGCATGGCTCAGTAGGTCTGGCATAATCAGGCCCTAAGCCACACCTCAGAAGCCTCAACCCCAGGTACTGTCCACCCTCTCTCACTGCACTGCACCAACCTGGGTATATTTTAATGGCTCTAAAACCCAAGATCTTTCTCATGTGAGGACTTCACAAATGGTACTCCCCACCTGGATAGCCCCAATCATTCCTCAGATCTTAATCTATAAATTATTTTCCTCTATAAGCCTTCTCTGACTGCTTCTTCCTCTCTATACCCTTTTAGAGAAATCTGGTCTTTTCTAAGTTCTTATCAAGAGTTCCAATTACAGAATTATTTTGGAGTTACTTAATATCCTTTCCAGTAAACTCGGGGCTCCCAGAAGGACAGGGACAGTGATCATTTTTGTTCACTGCTGTATTCCCAGCACTTAGCATGAACTTGGCACAATAAATACCTTTTCATTGGGCAGAAGGAATATGTAGCATGCTTTCCTCCAAAACATTAAATCTTTACTACAGAATGAGTACCAAGCTAGGTCACAATATTATGTGAGATTTAAATACATATCTACCAATATTATTCTTTTAATAACTAGATGAGAAAAATCAGAAACTACTTTCAGGGCCAAGTCAACACAATAGAGTGCACAACCAATGCACAGAAAACAACTTCTCTCACTTCTGCAGTGCCTGCTTTGTGCTTCTTGATACATTGAAGTTCCTAATGCCCAATAAAATTCCATTTAAAAACTCTCTCCTCATGCCACAGCACATTACTGAGTAATGAGGAAAGAAACAGGGATTATATCTTTACAGAAAGATGCAACCAAGTTGGGTAAAAGACCAGGATTCAGAAGGATGTCATGGGAAGCTGTTGGCTGCTCTCACATAGGCACCATTTTACAGAATAAGAGTGTATAGAGTACTACCGTGGAAAAAAGGACCCTGAACTCAGCTGGTTCTGAGAGATGTAGGAGAAAGGGAAATAGAGGAGAAACTCACATAAGAGCAGACATGATTGGTACTTTGTTACTAAACAAACTGTTCTTTAGCGATTATAGATGAGCAAGTGATTTATTATTTTTTTTCCAATCTCTTGCACTTGTATTACCTAGAACCCTAATTTGTCCAGGAGGCGGAAATATGTCTTAATTACTTGCCTTCAAAGCTTATGCCCATTTAAAATAAGCTTATTTCTTTTCCATTGTCAGCTTGCCCAGGGCCGCCTAATCTACAATTCTGCTGCCCAGCACTCACCACTTCTGATCATTATGGAGAGCCGAGGCAAGCAAGGAGCCTTACAGGCAGCTTCCAAAGAGATCCATCTGTTCATAACTGTGTGCACTAGCCTGCAAAACATTCCCCAGCCCTGTGTTCACCACAAGGACAGAAGAACATTAGGACCTGAACACATCTAGAGCCCATGCCACAGGCTACTTTTCAATATTTAAATTCTTCTTTAGCCCAAGCTTTGGATTTTCCAGACCCTAATCCACAGTCCCAGTAGTGATTTGCATGGTTATTTATTTAAAGAGAATCCCTGTGTGTGTTGCATTGCCTGAAGGTACTATTCCTGGCTTGGAGGATGGGGCACCTACAACTGGGTAATTTGTGTGACCTTTGGCACATCTTAGTTGGAGCTAGCTTGAAAGCATTTCCCTTGCTCCAGCCCCCAGTCTCTGTGCTCACCTGGGGACCACCCTGGAGAAAAGACAAAGCTTGCTCAATGCAGCCAACTATGAGACCAATATGGTAGCAACCAATAAGACTCCTTTCCAACAGGGCGAGGAACCTGAGCAGTCAGCGGCACCATCCCAACACATTGCCTAAGCATATTGTTTCTCTTTCATGTCCCTTCCTTAAGGTAGTGTGTGTGGCCACCATGGTGGTTCCCAGCTTTGCTTCCAATGACATGACTTCTAAATATGCCTTATACTTGAAGATTCTACAGAGTTCTATTCCCTTCTGACGAAAGCATTCTTACTCAAATTCTTACCATTGTTTTGCTATAGAGTCACATATACTTCTATATGAGAAGAGGTGGAGGAGCCCTGTAATGCAAATAAACAGCATCCTCATGCAAGAAAGTGAAGTGACAGCAAAACCAAATCCTAATATAGCAGATGTATGCCCCATAAACCAAAGTACATTCAGGAGTGAGTCAGGAGAGCAATATGTTAACATGGGCATAAGGGTATTTATTACACATGGGGATGAGGTCAGTAAGAACTGCTAGCAGAAAATAAGCTAGGGAAGGTTAGTAAAAGAGTGGCCCAAGGACAGAATAACAAAGACACTAGTGGAGGTTGCAAAAATACCAAATATATTAGACAAAGGGAGATCAGTTTTGGAAAACCAGAGGCTAGGAGCAGGTGAATAACCAGTAAGGAGACTGAGATTCTAGGTAGGAGACACGGGATTACAGATTACAAATTACAAATTCTATTCTGACTAGAGCTAGCAAGATTTTTCCCTTGGAATAAGATGGAATGTCAGAAACAGAAAACCTCTTCAGATTTATACCATTTTCATGCTTTGAGGAACTGCAGAATATCTAACTAGGAAAACAGAAATCTCTTCAAGTATTTTTTACAAAGAAAATTTAATATAGAGAATTGGTTACTCAGGTGATGATGGAGCAGAGAGCCTAACAGGATAATGAGACAATCCAGAGATCAGCAAGAGCGGGAAGCTGCTACCTCCCCAAGGCTGAAGACACAATAGCAAGAGGTTATATCTCTGGGGTCCATGGGCCAAGGTCACTTGTGAGCAGCTAGAACCAGAACCCGTCTGTCAAGCACAAGTGGTGCTATAGAGAAGGGATTCTCACTGCCAGGGATGCTGCACGAAGCTAGAGAAAAGAAAAAATACCTTGGCTTTGCCCTTCTCCCTGCCCTCTCTTACCAGTGCCTCCCACAGGCTGAAAACAGTAGGTCAGATGACTCAGACATCTAGGAGCAAAACCTGAAGGGATGAGCCCCCTCCAATGCAGAGAGGAAAAGGGGAGGGCAAGGAATGCTAGAAGGAAAGGACAGAAACTCTGGTACAAGGAAGATGAGTTACAATAGGCTTTAATGACCAAGTTTCTTTTGCAATAGACATACTTTTAAAAGGTTTGCGTATTTGCCATATAAAGATGCCCATAATAAAGTGGTCACCTAGTAATAAAGCAGAAGCTATACCCTGGCCTACTGACTTTCCTGCCATGTTAGGTGACCCTCGATGCCACTCTGCAGAATCCCAGATTTGGAAGCAGGTTAAGGAATCTATTCTACACTACCCTTTCTTCAGTTACAGTTAAGCCAGGACAAGTCCAACAACCGAATTTTTTTCAAAATTTTAGAATGAAAAAGACTCCTTTAAAAGTAAAAAAAAAAAATATCAGAAGTATTGAATAGAAGAAACCTTTCACACACACCTAAATCATTACAAGTAAAACTGGGGAAATCTGAAGAAGATATGATGGACTATATCAACCAATGTCCTGATTATGATATTGTGCTATAGGTTTGCAATATATTATCATTTGGGGGAAATGAGTAGAGTGTACACAGGATCTTTCTGTTGCTTCTTCTAACTGCATAATCTACAATGATGTCCGAATAGAGTTTAATTTAAAAAAAATATCATAAATGTGTTCATAATATTCTAAGGCTGCTTCCCTTCCATTGTGCTTAATGCACAGTTTCTCCAGCCTCCTTACGCTCACATGCCTTGAGTCTGTTCTCCCTGTTAAGCAAGGCCCAGTAGGCTCTTTGCTGGCCCATTCTACAGCTTCTTATAATTCAGTCTTCTCCTTGTCATTGGCTCAATGCTACTTTTGCAGAAATACGATGGTGTCAGGTTGCTCTTGTTTGGTTATTCAGCCTTTGCATTTCTGACTACAGACAGAGCCAGAATGTCAGTATTTACACATGGGACGATTAGAAGGCTGCCGACTATTATTTCTCAACTAACAAGCTTTAACCTGTTCATTTCATGATTAAGCATTTAATTCAAAACAGCTCTTTTTATGGATTCAGTCTTTCCTTCTTCTGCCCTCCTCTGTACCCTGTGATCTCCTTTGGAGTTGCTGGCCTAAGAACTGGTGGGGGAAACTGCAATGAAAAGCCTGGCATTTTGACAGAGCAAGAGAAAAGAACCAGCCCCACCCCCAGCCACCATTCATTCACTCAGCTAAAATACAGGGTCTCAGAGAAGCAGGGAAAACAATAGACATAAGTACAGGCTAGGTCTTCCAGAAACTGATGGTGGATGAAAATCTCCTCTTAGTCAAGAGTAAGGGTGGGGGGGATGTCACTATTCATCACAAAAAAGACGTGCGTCACAGGCATCTTGGCAACTCTCCTTGTCTATAACTCCACAAATCCTTCCTGTAAAATATAACTTTCTTCCTTTAATGATCTAGTAGTGAATTATTTATATTCTTCAATTTATCTTCCTGTCTTCTTTTATTTATTCCCAGACTTGTGCCCCTTAACTCTAGAAAGCCTGACCAAGATTACAAGCAAGCCACAGGAGTCTCAGCCCTTCAAAGGTGCTGAGCCTAATGCACAAAGCAGAGCCACATGCATGGCAGAGGACTCCAATCTCATTTTTGGAATGGCAGCCAGCTAAGTGACCACACGTATGCAGGCCTCTATGTCCTATTGACTTTTCCAGACAGCTTTCCATCAAAATCCATCTTGCATCCTTCCCCCATCTCCATTCCCACAGTTGCTACCTTCACTTTGGTGCTCACCATTGCTTGCCTGGGCAATGCCATCTCTTAGCTGATCTCCCTGCTTCTGACTCTTCCTCCATCAATCCACGTGCCACACACCTGCCAGCATGATCTTGCTAAGAAGCAAATGAAAAATGACAATGCTTACATCTTAATCCTTTGGTAGCTCTCTATCATCACCTGAGACCAAGTCTCCCAAATTTGCCTCATTATAAAAACCAGTGAGGGCATTAACAAAAAATGAAATTAAATAAGGCAGATTCTTCAGTATCTTATGTTGGGTTCCTCCAGAAACGGATCTTGAGACAGAATTTAAGTACAAATTATTTATTTAGCAGAGGATCCTAGGAAGCACTAGTAAAGGAACAAGAAAGAGCCAACAAAGCACAGACATCTAGTAGATTGCCGTTATGGGCAACTAAGGTTTGGTTTCACTAGGGAATTTGGGGACATGGTGTGGAACACGTGTCAGTTATCATACCAGAAAGTCCAAGAGGCTAGTGTATTACCTCCCAGCTCCCTTCTGTCATTGGCCTAGGTCCAGTCCTGAGGCCATTATCTTCACTCTCCTACCAAGTTACCCTACGTGTGGGAGAGAAAGCTTTTGTGCAGAAAACAAGAGCATTACAGAAGCATTCTGCAGACATGTACTGGAGCGGTCAGCATTTGGGCAAATAGGTATGAAACTGACCATGTCTGCTCCAACAGGCCATGTCCCTCAAGATTTTGGTACAGTGGGTCTGGAGTGGGATCCAGGAATCAGTAGTACAGCAGGAATTTCATGGAATTGCATTGAACAGATTGTGAAACTAATATCATCAAGCTCAAAAGCTTTAATGGGTTTTACGAGGTCCTCCATTGTCTGCTGTCCTTTCTCCAAACGTACTGATCCTCCCACACAGTCACCTTTAAACTGAACCACATTTGTGCACTTCCCTGCAAGCCACACATTCTCTTCTATGAGCAGGGACTGTGCCTTAAGAATCTTTATGATACCCATGGCCAAATACTGTACCATTCATGTAGTAAATGCTCACTAAATGTTTGTTAAAGAAATAATCCTAAAAGAAAATAATATGATATTATTTAAGTGTTCCCTAGACAAAACTACCTTCCCTATGCATCAAAATAGTAGGTACAATGCCACTAGTAAAACTAAACAAATATATATTGGGAACCTAATGTATGCAAGATACTCATGAATCTCTCCAGAAAAGTAAGTACTACAGCCTTTTATCAGCATACAGCTTAACATCTTTCTTCCCCCAAAAGGGAGTCTTGATAGAGATGGGCAAAGAGGGGACATGACATGGCCAAGGGTCAACAGATGTGGTAGCTCCCTCTCCTCAAACTGGCATGGCCTCAGGTTGGACATGGGAGAGGTGATTTTTTAAAAACATGGCAGGACTAATTCTTTCACAGAAAAAGGGAACTCAGGAAGCAGTCTGCTGGAGCTTTGCTGATATGAAACTATTAATTAAGCCCTACAAAGGAGATAAACAGCTAGGTAGTGGTGGAAAGGTGAAGGATATTTGAGACTAATTGGAAGCATGTCAAACTTTACCTCCCTTGTGATTCTGCCAGGGCTGTCCCCAGAGACACTATCACTCTCCACCTACTTCACAAAGATGCACAGGATAAAGAAGAAAGACTTATTTCAATGTCACTGAATTCTTGGGATTATGACTTCATCCAATGACCAGAAATTTGGTACCTGGGATCTAGAATGGTAACTCTGGGCTCAATCCCTTAAGTGCAAAAACAGTTGCTGTGGTTTTTAAGCTACTAAATGGGCTCTCTTGCAAAGGAGACCAAAGCAGAGATCTGGCCACTCACTGTCACTAAAGACCTCATCCATGGCTTTTTCCCCCACTGCTTGGGATGTTAACCGCAGCCCCTTGGCCACATTCCAGTCTGGATAGTTACATGGGACTAGCAAACTTCACCCTCCAGCTCCAACTAAATAAAGTATTCCTTTGGACTAGCTGCCATAACCTTTGTTCTGCTGCTGTGGCCCATTAAAGAGCTATTCTGTACTTAGGACGGCTGTATTTGTGAAAAATCAATACTCCTGGTATAACTTTCTACACTGACAAGAAGTATATTCCACAACACCTCACAGGCTAAGTTATTTTTTTAATATAGTGCCAGAAACAATTAGAAAGCTACAGTCATTTCTTCTCCATCCTCTCAACTTTTACTATTCATATAGATACCGACTGAGATGTTTGCAACATTATACAAAAGGAGGGCAGGTGAATATTCCACAAAATAGGTACTGAGTGTCTACTACATGCCATCCCAGGCTCTATCATAGGTACTAGGAATTGCTGTAAGGGCTGTGGGTTATGTTCTCAGCATAATTTGAAAATCTTCCAAAGGGAATAATTCAATGAAATTCTTCCTATGCTACTATATTTCTGAAAATCTGAATATATCCACTTTACTAAATATATCAGCAANTGTGGGTGAGAGTTTACAGGTTATAATAGTGGAAGCAGACATAAGGAAATTGAAAACATAAATATCTCTTGTTTAAAGCTTCTCTTTACTGTATAAAAAAACCCATAAATCAACTCTTTTAGTGTTCTATTACAAGGATGAAAACAACAAAAGCAGAAAATGTAAGTATTGTGTGTTTGTACATTCACATGCACACACCTTGTCTTGCACATAAAGCTAGGATAGGGAAGTTAAATATCAAAATTTCAGTGAGTTAAATTAACTATATAAACAACAGTATATTTCACATCCCACCTTGCAAAGAAAATTGGTTCAGAAACTTATAAAAAATAATAACAACCTTGAAATTCTGATTAATCCTAGAGGATCTGAAACAAGTACTTGCCCTGGACAAACTATAACCAGACTGTGGAAAATGGTTTAAAAACAATCAGTGAAGTGCACTTGAATCTGCCAAATTATTATTCTGCTTGGAAATTTTCCTAGCTAGAACAAGTTAATAGCAGGCTTCTAAAACTAGGTTAAACATGCTGTAAGTCAATTTATTTCCCCCTATAAATCTGCTAAAATGCATGCTTTTCCGGTGAAAATGGTTCTTCAATGGTACTTAATACTGTCACTTTATTGTTTCTCCAACCAGTCTACTTCAAGTTTTTCTATTTAAACTGTTAAATTAAAGTTAAATGCCTACCTTTGACATAAATAATAAACAATGAAATACAGATTCTTTAAAATAGCAAAAGAGACCTAAAAGTGTATCACACAGGCAATATACTTCCTAAGTTTAGAAGAAATGCTTAATAATGCATATGTGATCCAAGTTTGCCACCCAGTAATTTATTCATTATCATTTTAGAGTTCAGATACAATCGGCACTATTACATCTCTCACAGATAGAGGACTTGTCCTCCACCAACATACTTCAGGTAGCACCTTTGGGAAGACAGCTTTGATAAAAGACTAAAATGAATATTATGTAGCGACAGTCTGTCCCATGTACTTTAAAGAGCCCACATCACTACACCAACAGTATTTCCACCACGTTGCAGACAGAAGACAAGAACGAGTGATTAACCAGCTGTAATGTTCAAACTCTCGCTGGTATACAACCTGACCAACACAATCTTCAATCTCATCCCTGTTTAAAATTCACACAGAGAATAATAGATCACTAAAGATTGTCCAAAGGTATAAACAATTACCAAGCAAGGGATGGGGCTTCCCCACTTTGGGGAAAGAGGTGAGAGTCATAGGACTTTCACAGATTAAAGGGACAACACATGATATACAATGCCTCTAACACTGTAATCTAGCCTGGTGTCAATACTGAATTTGTACTCCCAAATATTACTGTATTTTCAAAGTGCCTTTATTAGGTAAAAAAAAAATTTTTTTAATAAATTTTATGTAACTGAAGGACAAGAATAATTCCAGGGAGGAGATGGGGAAGGCATGGTTTCTAAATGTGACCCAAAGGAAGACATTCTGGAAATGGCTCTGTCACCAGAGTCAAGTCACATCACTTCACTGTGCCTCTAGCAGTGAAAATCCAGCTATCTATATTTAGGTATCATAGAGAACTCAAGTTTTTGTAAAATCCTAAGAGCACCTGACAGCAGCAGAAAATGTGCTTACAGTGTCTAATAACTACAAAGGGAAGAAAGAGAAGGGTCTAAACAATCCTCCCAATCTTGCATTTTTCAGTTTATACTAGGCTTAAGAGGGCAATTGAAATTAGATGCTTCATTTCACCCCACAATAACAATATAATTCTTATTACAAAAAAAAATTTTAAATACTCTTTTTAAAAACATCCCCCCAAAAGATAGAGCTTCACCTTACTCAAATGAAACTTAGATCTGTCTCACTTGGAGGGTTTCAATGCTTGAGCTACAGTATGGGTATCAGGATGTGGCAGCAGCTGTCACTGCTTTGTTTTTCATTCACAGTAGGTGGTTGCCAAGCAACAAAATACTATTGTCTGTTTCCATGATCTATTGGCCAATTCTACTGGTAATAATGCTTTCTACAGTTTAAAACAGGGCCACCTTTTGGACAAGAAGAAATGAGAAAAAATTTTAAGAATGACAATAACATATATATAAATAAATACACTGAATGTGCCCCCAAAATTATGTGTATCCATATACAGCTGTGTGGGGCTATACATACATATATTTTGCAGATATGCATATGCATATGCATATGCACAACTATATACATTCTTCTTCTACCTACCTCAAAAGCCATCTAACTTTGATAGGCCAAACACTAGAATCTAAATTCCCTGAAGGCAAATCAAAGTATGACCCAGAGATACAAAAACATAGTAAGACCTATTTTTTCAACAATAGCAACAATTTCCAATTTGTCAGATGTATCAAATCTGTCCCTTCAATACAAAGTCCTACACTCAGAAGAGCAATTGTGTCTACTTGTATAAATATAATAGCAAATGGAAAGGCTTTGCTACCTATCTACTTTGGAATTACCTAATATATTTAACATGCTGTAGGACTTAGTGAGTCCTTATGTGCTAGCACTGTGTACAAAGATAATAATTGAAATGGGAAAATTCTGCTGCTGCTTACACCCAAGAATCTTAAAATACATTCATTTTTAAAATAATTGAATTGTTCTCCCTGGAATAGCCTCATGTGATTCCCCACTTTGTTTTGATATGAGTCCCTGGGGAATAACAGTCATGCTATGTTACTTTTGCATATTTCACTAGCTTGCAAATAAAATAACACACAGTGTACTCAATATAAAGTTGTCAACATTAACTTGCATCAGTTGCTGTTTGTTTTGCATTGACAAGGCTTCCAAAGATAAGAATTACAATATTCTTAGATGTAGAGGCACAACATCAAAACAGCCTAAAGGAATTAAAGCTTGAAAATGCTAGAGGCAATCACGTTTTGAAATGAAGAGAAATCAGTATCATTTATACACATATATATTGCTGCAAGGGACCTAAATAATGCCAGAACAATTTTTGTACTTTATGCAATGCTCATCCATCATCCTTCACAATATTTCAAAAGCACTTTGCCTTAACTATTTAGTGCATTCCTCTAAAGGAGCTTTTAAGTTCACTTTTTGAAATTCATTACCACTTGAAAATGTGTATATTACAACAAACAGGAATAAGCAAAATCCATTACGTGGCTTGACATCGTTACGATAAAGTCTCCTATCAAAAGGACAACACTAGCAAAACAGAAACAAACTGTGCTAATAATGAACTAAATATTATCCAAAATTACTCCTTTCTGGGATGAAGCCTTCTTAAGCAAAACCCACCCATCTACTGGGGCTGCCCATATGGGTTTCTCCTTCATATGTCACCCCATAAATGACCCAGTTTTTTTTCCCCTCAGCTTCCCAAGTTCACCCACCTGTGTCTTCTTCCAAGAACAATTTCCCTCCCACTTTCTCCAATCTTCTTCGGATCTCTTAGCCACCCATTACTTTCTCCACACTACTGGACTCAAATCTGCAGCCCAGTGTGCCACGAACCTCCCCACACTCACATAGAAGAATGTTTCCCTCATTCTTTTAGATCATGCTTTCAAAGTCTCTACCACCAAACAAATGCAATATTAATAAAAGTAGGATTACAAGCCAGTTTTTGTTTTTGTTTTTGTTTTGTTTTTTACTTACAGCAGTCAAATGTGGAGGAAAAGGGAGAAAAGCAGGAGTGTATTCGGAGGAAGGAGGATGGGACGCGGGAATCCTTCCCACCCGGGCTTCCCCACCTGTCGACC
This sequence comes from Crocuta crocuta, assembly GCF_008692635.1. Classification (NCBI taxonomy): domain Eukaryota; kingdom Metazoa; phylum Chordata; class Mammalia; order Carnivora; family Hyaenidae; genus Crocuta; species Crocuta crocuta. The sequence goes on from NW_027532407.1 coordinate 887,763, forward strand.
CCACTTTCCCCATGTGCGCGCCGCGGGATGACAACCACAACACTCCAGAACCACCCCCCTCCGGAAAGGAGGCGGGGTTACGCCTTCAGCCAATCAGAACCCACGAACTCCGGGTGTCCAACCTATGGGGTGGCCGTGGCCGTGCAGGGGGAGGACGTGGGGTGGTCGGGGAGGGGCCGCGTCCGTGGGAGGCGCGCACGTGTCGAGTCCAGAAAGGCAGGGAGGCGGAGAGGCGGCAGGCGTCCAGGACCTGAGGCGCGGACTCTGCACCCTGGCAGCTACCAAGTCCAGCTGCCCAGTGCCTCTTTAGCCTTGGACTCG
>NW_027532407.1:888125-889544 GCF_008692635.1 Crocuta crocuta
GTCTGGGTTCCCCGTGTAAGGGGACAGTCACAAAGAACAACAGTACCTAGCGCAGACGAGAAGGGGAGTAAAGTTTCCGGCCCGCACCACAGCGGAGTCCTCCAAGACCGAGAGGACAGGGGATGCAGGGCGAGAGGGTGACAACCTGTCAAGAAGGGGGAGCGGGAGGGCTGCGCGAGCAGGACTCCTTCCCGGGTGCGGTGCAGGGGGCGGCGGGCGGCTGGGTGCGCTGTCCAAGGTGCAGGGGTGGGTAGGAAGAGCACGGCGGCATCGGAGCCCGGAGCCAACACCGGCTGGCGGCGGNGAGAGCGGGGCACAGCTGTCTGGAGCACCGGGCACCCCCAGGCTCGCAAAAGTGTCAGGGCTGGAGCTGGTGTAGAGCGGGGAAGGGCGCGGGGGGCCGCGCGGAAGCCTCCACGCTTCCACATACCCCTCCCCACCGGCCTCACCTCTAGCTCTATTCCCCTCCCCCTCCCGGGAGCCCACTCCCCTCCAAGCCTCTGTCCCGGGGCCGTGGCGGGGGCGGGACCGGGGAATCCCGGCATCCAGCCCGGACACTCCGGGGATGCTGCGGCCCCACAGCTGCTTGCTTACCTGGATCCCCGATACCGGGAGCGGGGGCAGCCCGCCGCGCGGAGCCGGGGGCCGGGCTGGGCGCGGCGCGGCTCCTCCTCGCCTCGTCGTCCTCCTTGTCCGCTTCTCCCGGACTCCGTCCCGGACACGAAGCTGCAAGACGCGGCCCGGCTGCAGCTGCGGTTCCCTCTGCTGCCGCCGCCGCCGCTGCCGCAGACAGAGGACGCCCCGTGGCGACTGGAAGCCTGTGTGAGTAGCGGCGCCCGAGAGAGTGGGATCTGCTGGAGACTCCGCGGCTCGGGGCGCGCGGGCGTGCGCACGCGCGCCTGCGAGTGTGAGTGTGTATGTGTGTGTGTGAGTGTGAGTGTATGTGCGCGCGCGCGCGCCCACGGGATGGGGGAGTCGCGAGGGGAGGGGGTGAGAGGCCGAGAGATGCTCGTAGGGACTGAGGCAAAATTCTTTGCCCCCGGAAATCCGTAAATCCGGCGAAGGAGGATCGAACGTGCGTCTCGCCGGGGGGAGCTGCCCGCGGGGCGGCGGCAGAGGGGGAAGGGAAGGCAGCGCCGCGCGCGGGCTCCGGAGCCGAGCGGGTCTGAGCCGAGCGGAGCGCGCAGCCACGGATGCAGCAGAGGCGGTGCCCGTAGCCCTCGGTCGCGCTGCCCCCTCTAGGGAGGGGCCGAGTCGCTCTCTCCCGCCACGGCCGCGGCTGTCCGGACTTCCCGGCTAAGCGCGGGGGAAGGGGGGGCGGGGACAGAAATCGGGACACCACGGTTGCCACTGCCACCTTGTAGGCGCTCTGCCCCTTAGTGGGCCGAGCCGAGACCCGGGCGCACGTGGCCGACTACC
>NW_027532407.1:889630-960373 GCF_008692635.1 Crocuta crocuta
TGTAAAAAGCTACTTTATTGCTGTATTCTGAATTTTAGATTGGAGATAAGAAAATTACTGGCAAGGAAAAATGGACTATATTGGCAATGGCAGCTATGGATTATCTATCACAGGCTCCCTGGGCAAAGTGGAATTGATTAGAATATATTAGAACTAATATTTCCATTGATCAAAGAATTAGGGGGGGTACCCATGCATTTTTAGAAGTCTAGGTCTACAGAGACCCAGCAGTCTATTCTTGGAGAATTTTACATAATATTTTATTATAAATTATAAATGAATAGAATATAAATATAAAATATCATATTTATTATTTAACATAATATGTTATTAACAATATTTTATTAAGGACTCTCCTTATAAGTTCTTAATTTTTGTCTTCTCAGTTTTTTTTTCACTTATTGACACGGAATTATCTTTGGCTAATGTAACTTTTAAAACTGCAACTCTTTCACTCAATTCTTGACAGACTTATGGAGAGTACAAAAGCAACAACCTAAAGAAACAAGAAGTTTTCAGTGGTTAGAGGCAGTTTTACCATGAATTCCCCTCCCACTTATATGGTGGCACAAACAGAAAGCCAGTCACAAAATTAGAGCTGTGGAAAGCCCAGCCATCTACAAATTGAACATTTTACACAGCCTGCCCCCACCCAAGAACTCCAGAAGCTTCATGTGGGGAAAGCAGGAACATCAGTCATATCTTTCTTTTACTTTTCCGGAGTCTTAGAATCATGTAAAAATAATACTGGACACCAAGTCGTAAGATCTAAGTTCAATCCTAGCCTGGCCAACGGCTTGCTATGAGACCCGGGGCAACTCACTTTCTGAGCATCATGTTGTCCTCCTGTGTAACGCGGATAATAGTAACTGACTCATTAGTTAAGACAATTACATGAAATAATGTGAGAAAGGGTCCCTCCCATCATAGGAGCTAAGTAACTCTGTGCAATCTTGGATCTAAATAATAAGTTTTAAAATGTATGTGGCAGAAAATTAGAGCATGTACATGAATGGGAGGCTCCTGCAGAAATTTTGGAAGTTTTTGTTAGATGATAACTTAAATAATGTTGAATGATTTGATGATTCCTGGGAGTCCCTTCCAAAGATATTTTAGGAAAACCACAGACAACCAAGAGTTGGCAGAAACAGACACATGCAGGAAATTGTGGGTTCCATAATTCTAGAGGTGCTGTAATTCTATAAATTCTACTGCTATTGCAAAACCCAAGCTTTTGTGTTCATTTGTTTTTAATTAGTCTCTGGTTTTTTTCAGTCACACAGATTCTCCCTCCCCAGTTATGGTTTGCCCTGCTAATTTAGCTATGTGAACATTTATTTTACAGACTAATACCAACAGCAATTTTTTAAAAACCAGAAGAGATCACTGTTTTCTCCCTTCCTTAATTGTAAAAGCAGTACATGTGTTCATTGGGTAAAAAAATAGGCAATGCAGAAATGTATAAGAAAGAAAAAATTGCTGTATATTACCTCTCAGGGGCCAACCACCATTACTATTTTGGTATATATCCTTGCAGATATTTTATTTGCATAGATTCATTCTTTTAAAAGTCATTCAAGTCAATGTTCAGCCATTTAAATGCATACTAGCATTTTAGTAAAAATGGTTCACAAAAAAGTTCAGAAGTGTTTTTTTTTTTTTCCTTTTATACTCTTTCTTTCCAAGATGGGCCCTTTGTTCATCACATACTTTAAACAGGATTTTAACCAGTCATCTTTGAAAACTTCCCTTCCTATTTCCCCACTTTCACCACTTCTAACAATGAGTCCTTTTTAATGACCCTTTAAAAACTTAGTCTCACCTTGAGCTGACGTGATCTGGAGTCACAAGCCCTGCTCCTTGGCCTCTGGCCATTCTGTGGGTGCTTTGCATTACTTAGCCTCCACCCCCAAGATGAGGTCCAGCTCTGACCTTGGATCTAGTACTGCATTCCCTGATGGAGCAAAAAAGATTCTTGATTTCAATAAGTAACCAGAATGTGCATTGGAGTGACCATCTACTGGTTCTACAGAAGGTTGGTGTGGTGGTAAATTATTTGAGTTCATGTTTTATGTCAATTGCTGCAGGCAAAATTTGGGAAGTTTGTTTTATTTTGCCTTTAAGAGTCTATAAACAGTCCTTCACAATGCAAATGCTGGCGATAATTCCAATAGGATCTCCAACTTTCGTAATTGAGCGTGCTCACTATTTTACCCAGAAGCTATCATTATTAATGAAATGTATAACAATGTTTGTTTATAATTTGGCCAGTTTGCTAGTTGTACAGAAAGCTATAGGTTCTCAGAGTAAAACAGACACAACCCAATCTATCCCCCTACAAATCCAAGAGACCAGACTCTCTGCCGCCACTTTTAAATGAGAGCTAAAGAACTGACAGTAGGAAGGAAGGAAAAAAAGAAAACGAGGTGAGATTGATTATATATAGTTCTCTGAGAAATATATGCCCTACATTGTGAATTATGAAAGTTTTAAGTAAATAAGTTACAACATTGTATGTGCAACTCATAAAAGAAAATAATGAGATAATAAAATGCAACATATGAGACAAGCTATAATCTTAGAAATTGTATACAGGGAATAACAATATGTATTAAAAAGTTTTCAAGAATTCGTAGCATGTCTCTAGCATTAATCAAAGGAGAGAGCCATCAAATTTAGCAAATGAGAGTTTCAGCAACTAGAAAGGTATACCCTTATTGCACAAGATCACTTCTACCTTGATTCTTTCCTGAGCCAGATGTCATAAGATGCCACATTCACACCATTAAATCTGAAAGGTAAGGTGAGGGCAAAAACAGAAAATCTGGGACTGGGAGACAGGAGAAGAGTTGAGTAGCCATGAAATGTCCCTCATAGGTAATACACGGCTTGGTTGAAGCTCAAAGAGATAGATGCTGTGCACGTACAATTTGTTGGACTCTATTCTCAAAACTCAGTCTTTGAATTCTCATAATAAAAACATTCGACCAGAATAATTAAGAAAAACTGAAATAAATGCAACAATAATTTTAATTTAGCAGAAAGCTACAACATATAGTATGTTTTATATCCTTTAACCTAAACTTCACAAGTTAGAATCACTAGAATATTTTTTGTAGTTAGCATAGAAAGGTAAAAATATGCAATTTAAGATCAGGTTAAGCTAGATTTAAGTCACAGTTCTGTCACTCTCTGAGTAGACTTGGGTACATTTCCTCACCTCTCTAGGCCTCAGTTTCCTGGTCTGAAAGTAGGGATAATTTAATACTAACTGTTAAGACATTTTATGAAAATTAATGAGACAACACTAAGCATTTCCCAATGTTGACAAGCTGCTGGAGGGATACTGAGGGCACATAGAGTTTACTTTCTGTGATGGTTAATTTTATGTGTCAACTTGACAGCACCATGGGGTACCCAGGTATTTGACTAAACATTATTTCTGGGTGTGTCTGTGAGAGTGTATCTGGATGAGATTAGCATTTGAATCAGTAGAGGAAAGCAGATTGTCCTCCCCAAAGTGGGTGGGTATCATCCCATCTGTTGAAGACCCAAATAGAAGTAAAAGGCAGAAGGGAGAATTTGTTCTCTCTGACACCATAGGTTCTTCTGATTCTCAGGCCTTTGAACTCCAACCAGAACGACACCACTGGCTTGCCTAGGTCTCCAGCTTGCACACAGCAGATTGTGGGACTTCGCGGCCTCCATAATCATGTGAGCCAATTCCTTACAATAAATCTCTTTAAATACAGATATTGGTTCTATTTCTCTGCAGAACCCTAACTAACATACCTTCCTCTACCACCAAATGAACTTTTGAGTTCACATGTCTGCTTTCTCTTTATTTCTTCAAAATGTCAGCTACCTCTTCTAGTTTCTATCAGTGCAGCTGATTGTAGCTTCTCCTCTGCTCCAAAGAGAATTCCATTGCACAGACTTAGGAACATCTATTTTTCAATACAAATAGTCTCGTTTTACTTACTTCCCATGTCTAGGCTGTATTCTGAATACATAAATTGTTGATTGGAATTCAGTTTTTCAGATACACTGATATTGTAAAAGAGCAACCCAGCAGAAGGGCATATATATCTGCCCTTCCTCCTTCCTGCTTAACTCTGCACCCTTCACATCATACCACATATTCACCCTGAAAGAAGTCAGTTTCTCATGATTTTGGCTAGCACAAATCAATTCCTCAGGGCCAGAGCGCTATTCAGTTTTTTGAAACTGCAAAACTGTGGACCAAGCCCCAGACCATGAAGATTTCATTAAGGGTTACATCCTATGTGATCCAGCCTGAAACATTCAGTGCCTCCTATCATAAAAATCATAATAAAAGTTTTTGAAAATAAATGAACTCAATTTCTTTTCCATATTTAAGATACTCCAAGAGTTTCCACGTGTAACATGTGTATATTTATAATTCTTAATCTGTGGCATATAAGGGATTTAATCAAAGTATAAAGAAGAGTTTCCTGATAAAGTGATTCTATCCGAATTGAGGTAAGACAGTGGAATTGTCCTCTTTACATATGTGCATATGAAGCTCTTTTTAAATAGGTCTAAATAAAAGCATTTATACACAGTACTTACTAAAGCCAGACTTTAATGATTAACTAAGTACTCTTTTTTAATATTTATTTATTTTGAGAGAGAGAGTGTGTGTGTGTGAGAGAGCAGGGGAGGGGCAGAGAGAGAGGGAGATAGAGAATCCCAAGCAGCTTACACACTGTCAGCACGGAGCTCAATGCAGAGCTTGAATTCCCAAACCGTGAGATCATGACCTGAGCTGAAATCAAGTCAGTTGCTTAACTGAGACACTCAGGTGCCCCTCAAAGTACGCTTTTAGTGGGATGATTCTCTGATACTGTACAATAGGAAAATCCAGACTAGGGTGTTATTTTGATACATTTTAATGGTTTTATTCCATGACAATTATAGAAGGAAAAATGAAAATAAATGACAATTGGCCTTTAGCACCTGTTTTAGTGAGATAATCTCCATTTTAGATTTCTAGAATGGAGATGGTAGTCTGGGAGAGAAGAAACAAGATTTTATTCTTATGTGGTAAAACATCTTATGTTAAAGAAATTGTTTTTAGTGTTGGGAGGGGGGAAGAGAGGGAATATGATATGGTAGGCTACCTGCTATTGATGGAATGTGTCCCCCCAAAATTCACATGTTGAAATCCTACTCCCTAATGTGACAGTATTGGTATTAGGATGTGGGGCTTTTGGGGGGACACATCTAATAAGGTCATGAGGGTGGAGCCTTCATGAATGGAATTAGTGTCCTTACAAGAAGAAATACAAAAGCTTGCTTTCCACTTTATGAAGGTATACGGAGGAGATGGCCATGTGCAAGCTAGGAAGAGAGCCTTCGCCAACCCCATAAACTGCCAGTGCCATGATCTTGGAAATCAGCCTTCAGAACCACAAGAAATAAATAAATGTTGGTTACTAGCCTTCAGAACTGCAAGAAATAAATAAATGTTGGTTACTAGCCTTCAGAACTGCAAGAAATAAATAAATGTTGGTTGTTTTAACCACCCAGCCAATAGTATTCTGTAATAGTAGCCTGAACTGAGACCCTACTCCAAGAGTTAATGTAGTAGTTGTTGTCTTTTACCTTAACTGCCATGTAGAATCTGTTCTTAGACTAGGAGACTGTTAGAATTTCCAGGGAATCATTAATGTCTTGCTAACAACCATGCATAATTATGTGAATGTGTATGTGTTTTACACATATAAACCTTGTCATTAATACAGTTAACTAGAACCTTGTTTCATTCTTACAGTGGAAATGTCAATTATGAGTTTGGGTTTGTCTTATATTTTTCTAAAGCCATTGTTACTCTCTTTTCAGATTCCATGTTATATATTATTACTTATAGCTGGATGCAAATAAAATAAATGCTTTATATGTTTTAGTAAATCTCACATCAAGCCTCTTTTTTTGAGTGTCCTAAATATATGAGAGAAATATTTACTATACATATGCAGAACCACAATCACAATCACACCTTCACGATTTGGGCTTTGGGCACCTGGGTGGCTCAGTCGGTTAAGCGTCGTCTTCAACTCAGGTCATGATCTCGCCACTTCTGAGTTTGAGCCCTGCATCCGGCTTTGTACTGACAGCTCAGAGCCTAGAGCTGCTTCTGATTTCTGTGTCTCCCTCTCTCTCTGCCCCTCTTCCACTCACGCTGTCTCTTTCTCTCAAAAATAAATAAACATTAAAAAAAAATTAAACCTTCATGGTTTAATTGACATTTCTTAAGAAGGCAGTGTTTGCCCAGAACTACCATTTCACAGAATCCTTCTAATGATTCCATCACTCTGGAAGCCCATGCAATTGACTTGTAAATTCTACAAGTGGAATAAGATGAGGGGTACAAGGGACAATGCTTCCAAATTCAATCCATGCTTTGAATTTGCTTTCTAATTTATTTTCCATGTCTTTCTTTTCCTAGCCTGTTATAATGGTGCTTTATTGTGAACTGTTGATTTATTTATGAGGAGTGAAGATGGAAAATATATCGTGTCAGAAAGCCTGGGTTCAAGCCATGCATCCCCCACTTACTGTCTCACTTTGAGTAAATTATTTTACCAACTCCTGCTCAGTTTTTTTATCTCTAAATTAGAGAAAATGGTAATACTCATCTCCCACAGCTATTATGAAGATTAAATTGAATTTTTCACATAAAAATTTTGTAAAATCTAAGGCATTGTAGAAATGCTAAAATATTTGGAGGGTATTACTACAGTTGTTACTATTTTAAAATATTAATATTTTCAAAGCTAAATATAGTAACACAGTCACCCATGAACTAATTTATTTGGCATAGTTTCTAGAGCAAAATAAAGAATCCATTTGCAAAGTGAGTTGCTGTTCATCTCATACCCAGTGATTCACCCATCTAACAGCCTAGAACAACGCATATAGTAAGGTACATATGTTATTTATCCCCTTCTTTTAAATCAACCTAATTTCTTTTTAGTCCTCCTGTACCTTTCCTCTTGGTTTATATTATTGGGATTATTTTTTTGCAATAAGCAAATATCCCAAGGACTATGAAGAATGGTGATAGCATTTTTCCATCTAAGAACCACTTTGGCCCTTTATAAACACATTAATGATCATCACACAACATTGTCTATCTTGAATGTTTTCACATCTTTTTATCATGCATGTCTGCCTAGTTTAAAATCACAGGGCAGGAACTCTGTCTAATTCTATTTGTAAATCAGGGAGAGAGCGTTGTTGTTCAATAAATGCCAAGAAGCGACAGCATCCATGTGAGGTGAATAGGTGGAAATTATTATTTCTGTGTACAGAAAGGTGAAAATAAAATGGGTACTCTACAATTTTCAAAGCATTCTCATATCGATTATCTCGTTTGTCCATCACACCGACATTGTGAGGAAGCTAGAGAGGGCAGCTTTACTGTTAGCCTCCTTGTATGGAGGCAGAAAGCGAGACTGAGAGGTTAAATGCCTTGTCCGAGGCCCCTCGGCAAGTCAACAGCACAGCTAGAGGGGACATCGGACCTTCAGAATCTCTGCCCTGTGGTCTTCTCAACTGATGCTGCAGGAACTTCACAGCAGTACCTGTGATGGGTCTGTGAGCATGTCAAGAAACATCAAGAAGCTTGTCTATTTTCTTCCCTTTGTATCTCAGCACTTAACTCTGATCCTGGCCTGCAACAAGGGCTTCATAAATAGTTTTTTAATTAATTAATTAACCAATTAATTAATTAATATTATGGATATCCTGTCAGCAGGACTCAAGAGTTAATTATTGAGTCCTGATGTCCTTGTGGTCTAGACCACTGCTCAACCCACTAAAACCATTCTGTATTGCTAATTTTCTGTTCCATTCAGTGACCCTTGTGATGTCAGTTTGCAGTCCCACCATCCAGCCTATCATTCTTCTACCAGGTTGCTACCTCTGTTCAGTAACTCAGATGCATAGCCTCATCTCTAATAGACTCAGCTATAACCTGCAAAATGCAATAAATGGAAAGGCCTAAAAATGTATAAGTCTAACTATTCATTTCATTATGAAAAAGTGTTATGTGTTTACTGCTAAAATCTTCTGGGCTGTCCAGAAATCAGAAACTGATACCAAGACACAAATGACTTATAATTGAGAGTCTGCTATTAATGTTCTCTGTTCATGCTAATGGCAAATGGAAGGTTTAAGACATTTGTGTGCTATATTGAGCTTTGGAAAAGTGTTGGACAGACAAGCTGGATTGGGCAGTAAATGAGATGGGAGACAGTAGTAATGAAGGGAAGGGTGTGAGAATGGCTGTGGACACAGTGGCTACTTTTCTTAGATGTGGCAGTTAGCAGTCAGTAATCCAATTAGCTAGACCAGATTTGAGCTGAAGGAATTGCCCATAAAGTAGTTGTAGAGTGTCCTTACTACCCTCAGTGGTGCTAGAATAAAACGACAGTGCACATGTTTGATATGTGCACTAGTTGAGGGACCAAATCATCATCTTCAGCATCCTTTGTATGTATGCTATTATTTTGCAGATATACTTTAGTCTTTTAGTAGAATTTTGGCTAATTATCTTTTCAGAATGGTTCATCAAGGAAGCCAGTGGTTGAACTTACTAAGTCTTATTTCTTAGAATCAAAATCAACTCAATAGGCTAACAACCCCTTCTCACCCACACAGCCTCTATTAAACACACATATTGTTGAATTACAACTAACCTTTTGTCCATCTTCAGTTCAGTTTTTCATTTTCCACAGAAATCCACAAAACATAAAACTATTTATCTTAGAAGAAAATCTTATTTAAAATGAATACCTCATAATAATATATTCTAATAACATTTTGAGTATTGTAGAATATACAACCCTTGGATTCATTAATGAATCCAGTATCAACATATGCTGGTTCAATTTCATTAACCCTTCAATAAAACCTGAAATTTTAGGTATGTTCCCAACTTTTCCTATCAAGTGAGAGATCCGAGATACATGCAGAGAAAATGACAGGAAAAAGTGAGTCTCAACTCCCTCAAGTCTTCTTTATGTTTATTGTGCTTGACCTTAATTTCCATGTACTAATTAGACACACATTAACTAATGTCTCTGAGCAGGGCAAAAGAATATACATACATACATATTGACACTCGCTAAATTAACAAACTTCAATATCTATTAACCTGTCCTATTCAAAGTAAAGCAGAACAAAATACTTGTTAAGTATTACTTAAGTAGGGGAACTCATTTTTATTAATGAACAAATGAATGGCCTAGGAGCAACACAATCATGATTTGCTCTTTGGTTTTCCATTAATTCTATGGTACATTTCACTCTACTTAATGTGTTTTGTACAGCATTATTTTTGTTAAATTTAAAATGTATTAATACATGATTTTAAAAGTGATTCTCTCTGTTATTTCTCTTAAAGTTGTGTTTAAAAATAATTAACAACGAATTTTTGGTTGTTATCTATCTAGATTCTTGTATATGAAGTTGCTTCAGGGCTCACCTTTGTTCTAATTTATAATCAAGTATTGAGCCTCTCTTACATTTCAGGTATTGTGATAAAATACACCAATCACCTTTTGTGGGGCATGTACTATTATTCTCATTTTTTATAAATGACAAAGCTCTGCTCCGGAAAGGTTAAATAAGTTTCCAAGGTAAGAAAACTAGTAAAGGTGAGTATCTATCCAGGAATCCAGATCTGTGTTTCTCCAAGGCCTATACCTTTGTTAGTATATCCTGTAGGCTCTCAAGTTTTAAAACCATCAAGGCTTAATGTAGATCTGTGTGGTTGCACACACGCATACACAAAAACACAGCAGGATGTTTTCCTTTTTAAAAATAGTCTTGGCATCCGAAACACAATTGCATTGGAAAGACAGGAGTTATCAGTAGTGAACTGACATTTTGGTATATACCTGGCTTAACCTTTGCAAAATCTTAATTAGCATTGGGCTGACTTTGATAAACCATCCTTTATCATAGTAAAATAAATATGACTTGTGGAAGAGATAGTTTCCTATTCTCTGCACTTTTAAACAGTTCTGTCATCAGGTATAAAACCTACCAGTAGATTTAATATGCTATTTATTTCTATAATGAAAGAAACTCTTATTATTCACTAGGAATAGACTGCATTTGGGGATACTATAATAGATGGCAGAAACAACAATTGAAATTCTGAATACATTAGAACCACAGCATGTTGCAGACCAATTAAAATTGACAACCAAGTGAAGCAAATACACATGGATAAATATAGAAAATTCTAGTTGTTGTTAGGGTGATTCCCCCTCCTCTCTGCCTTTTCTCTTTTCTAGGTGGTATTTTTCTTTCTTCTGAATATTCTAGTTCATTTTGTTAATCCTTTTCTGTTCGTCTTCTGAATTTTAATCAAATTGAATGCTTACAGATATAAAAATTTTAATTCATAGAATACCTTGGCACTTTGATGTATTTAGTGTCCTGATGTTGGGAAACTATCACTAACTAGAAATACTAGCTTTTGTAGATAATATATAATTTTCATAATCTTAAACCAAGATGGGGAAAATAGATACTGTGCCAAATGTTTCAGCCACGTGTTCACCTTTCTGAATGAAATTAGTATTGGCAGCTGAGTAGGAGATTACAGGGTACCGTTGCTTTAACCTTCAACAGTAAATGGTGCTTGCTGAATTGCCTCTATGTGCCTCTAAAGCCCAAGAAGCCTAAAAATATACATTTGATGCTAATGATCAGAAAACACAGTAAATTAGCATCACTTAGGTTGACAGGGACGGTGGGGGGAGAGTTAAAACTAAATATTTTGCTAATGGAGATTATGGAATTTATTTTCCTGAAGTTCTGAAAGAAAGTTTCGCATAAGGCCTGCCTGTTTCTAGGAGATTACATTTGATATAACAACATAAACAACAGCTTGAGTAGCAACTGTGGCTCATGCATTGAACTAGGTACCTAGGGTTTAGGATTAGAGGTCATAGGATTAGGGCACCAAAGCAGTGCCCCTTCTGATTCCAGTGACCTACCTACATCAACTACACATTAGTTCATTCTCATGTCAAAAAATAAAGTATTTGTTCATAAATGTGTCATACTGTTTGAAAAAAATGATATGAGAGAACTAGGTGTAATCCTAATATGAACATAATTTCATTGAAACACAGGTGCAGTTCTGGCCTGAAATTGATTTTTAACCTATATCTTTTTTGAAGACAAAGTATCTGCAATGTATATGAGGACTAGTGGGAAGGAGTAATACAGCTATCTTAGCAGCACTGAAAGAAAAGGAGCAAGTTAAATGCTTTCTACTCTCAGACATGATTAATAATCCTTAAGTACTATTCTGTTCAATAAATTGTGACAGAGTTACTCAATGTGAGTCTGGAAAAGGACATAATGATTTGGCTCCTTGTAAGTAATGCTTTTTAAAAATGGAGGTTGGATTTATATTTTTGTAAAAACAAATAGGTTTGGGGGTGAGGGGAATGTTTCCTTACTGAATTAACTTGTAAAAAGTAGCAAACACTGCCATCTACTGGGCTTTAATTTTCTCTTTGTTAGAGGTTTTGCAGAGGATCCTTAATTGTGCACATTGAATACATACACACAACATAAATAAGACATAAATTTAAAAAACCCTTTGTTGCCTGTCATGAAGATTGAAAGATTTTTTAAATGGCTGTGTTTGTTCCTTATTAGTATGTTCTAAGTCACTTTACTATTGGTATTACAGGAAATACTCAATAGAAATAATTGCCTTTGCAGTAATCTCTTTGATATTAAAAAAAAAAAAACTTTCTAGAAGGAAAGTTAAATTACCTTACATGGAAACATAATCAAATAAAAATTGAGGAAAACCGCCACAGGTCTGTGAAATAATCCTCTCCTTCACTCAGCTGACAACTCTCTGGTCCATCCTCAATCTGATGTAAGGCTAACGTCTTACCTACTTTACAAAGAAAAGGAGGAAAAGAGGAACACTCTTCCTAGTGAGGAGGCCCGATGGTGTGTAGAAATGTTCATTTCATGCAACACGTGGTGGAGAAGAAGGGGTTGGGTGGGTCATCCCCAACACTTCCCCAGGAGGATTCGGCGTGCTGGGTCATCTGGCTTCACAATGGCTTGTGATCCACACCCTGGCAGCATGCCAGCACAGTGTTTCTCAAATTGTGGTCCACCTGTGTCAAGATCATCTGAGGAGCTTGTGAAAGATGCATGTCCTCAGCCTCGTCCGAGGACATGCTGAATCCTAAAATTCTGGTCTGGCACCCAGACACTTTCATTTAACAGGCTATTCTTATCCACGCTGGAGTTTGATGACCACTGTCTAGAACCCTGGGATTCTATACTCTGTAGCTTCTGTGGTGCCTGAGATCAAACAGCAGGTGGGTGAGCCTCTGATGATCCATTCCAGGCCTCTTCTGGCAGGACTGTTCTGAAACAGTATGCGCCTGTACATTAGCACCAGCTGTGTTGCTTTTAAAAGTTGTACATTCCTGGGTCTCCTGTCAGTGGTTCTGATTCACAGGGTAGCTCCCACCACTGTCCACAGTGTTCCTGCTTCTCTAGGGGAGCTCCAGGACCAATCCTACAAAGACAGTTCTCAGGAAAACTAGGGAGCAGTGTTTGCTGACTGTCTCCCCACTGACTTTTGTGTGCACCCCCTTCCTCTTGGCATCCTGCCTCCCCTGTGGGCTGCTCTTGTTTCACTTAGTCCTCCTACTGCGATTCCTTAGAGCCGTCCCATTCTTGATGAAGCTTGTTGATGGCAACTAACCTCTCCCGGAGCACTAGCTTTTAATGAACATACATGCACACGGGGTAGCCATAAAGTCTAGAAACATAAACATTATTTTGTCTTGTGCTTGGCGTGATAACAATAAATCATTTATTTTACATCTAACTATGTTTTCAGACTTGGTGCTCTTCCTTTAGTTAAAATGTCGATGACTTTGATTTGGTAAAAAGACTTTCAGATGGTGATGGGTGTGCGTGGATCACAGAGCACACTGTGAATGGTGCGGCAGTGTGGACAGAGGTTTGGTTATCTATCCTTTTGCAGAAGTATGCTCATGTGAGGTATCACCTCTCCTGGCAATGCTGGTGCACACGGAAGGCACTGAGGCCTCCAGAGCATCAGCAAACCATTCGTGTCTCTGACTTCCCCAACACAACAGTGATACCAGAGGAGATATCTCCAGGACCAAGAACCCCTCTTTTGAGTTATCCACAACCAACTCAGCCATCAAGCCCAGCACAGTTGGGTCTAAGCCCCTGTGAAGCCTTCTCCTAGGTGAGCTGCATCCATAGTGTCCTCTCCGTTCTCTCAAACCACAGTACTTATAGTCTGAGTCACTACATTACAGCCAGTTACAGACTGTTTTTAAATAGCTCTTAAGTTGTGGTGAAGAAGAAGGGTATAAAGAATGATTTAAAAGTGAAAATTTGCAATGACTAGTAACTTGAGTATTATTACAATTCATCTGTCCAGCCCACTGAAAATATGCTCATTGGAGGCAAGGACCATGTCTTATGTTTATTTATATCTTCCACAGTATCTCACAAAGGCCATGTACTTAATAAATAGCTCATTTGAGGGGCACATGGGTGGCTCAGTCGGTTAAGTATCGACTTCAGCTCAGGTCCAGTCCATGAGTTCAAGCCCTGAATCGGGCTCTGTGCTGACAACTGCTTTGGATTCTTTGTGTCCCTCTCTCTCTCTCTCTCTCTCGTGTCCCTACTCACTCTTGCTCTCTCTCAAAACTAAATAAACATTTAAAATTTTTTAAAATAAATAAATAAGTGGTTCATTTGATGCAACTTTTTGTCTTAAAACTCTCCTTAGGCATTCAAAGTCTCTTTTAATGTAGGGTTTGCAGATTGGTGACTACAGAGTCATAGTAGGGTATGTCTTAGATTAAGAGAATCTCTGGACATTCAGATTCAGCCCCATCCCAGACCAAGTCCTTCTTAGTGGTCTTAGAAGCCTATGTACTTCATTCGATCAAGCTCTCATTGATTCTTCACACTATTCCCTTTATAAAGAACAGCTCCTGAGGCAATCCCATTATTATCCAAGTGGAACTTTTGTCCTATTGCCCAGAATCTTCCACAGCCATAAGACACATTGGCTTCTCAACCATTGCTGGTTTATCTTTTACAGTGGTCACAACTCTAGCTACACATCAGATACATTGGGATAACTGTAAAATGCTGATTCCCAAGCCCCCTAAACAGGTTTGATTTAATCAGTTTGAAGTAGAACCAAGGATTCAGTATTGAAAAACAAAACAAAACAAAAATCTCTCAGGTAATTCTAATGTAGCCAGAACTGAGAACACTCCATTTTTCTTACGCTCAGCTAAGAAGATCCTATTTTGCCTTTCTCCTCAAATTTAGGTCAAAATTCCTGGCTTCAGGTTTAACTTAAAAATTAATAAATGCAAGTATAGACATTACAAAAAGTAGCAGACAGTGATATAGAGTATCTCTACCCTACTTTCATCACCTTAGGGAGATACTAGAATCCTCAGGTATTTTAAAGCTCTCAGGGCAAGGGATGCCCTAAATGGGTTTAAGAGCTACTTTGTTAATGCATTAATTATAAAGTGACATGGCATGGAAAGCTCTGATAAAACAAGATCTTGAGAATCCTCACTGAAACTCTTTTCTCAAGCATTTTCCCCAATCTTTAATGCTGGATAAATGAAGGAATCAAGAGATACAATTTGCTGTGAGGAGAGGGTTGCTTTGAATGGAATTTAGAAACAGGACTCCCACTCAAATGTGCCGCCCACTGGGTGATGTTGCCAACTATCATATCTAACCTGGTTTAGTGCCCACTCAGTACACTGTTCCAGGATTTTAGATGTTAATTACGAGTGAGAACAATAGCATGGGATATTTCTCAGCCCATCACTATGCTTTGCCTGGCACATAAGTGGTCAGGGGATATGTGAATGGCTAATAAATACATGTGTGTAAGAGGTTTCACTAAAATAAAATGATTCATATTTGGACAAAATGCCCTCCTCCATCCATTTGAAGTTGTTTCATTTAATTTTATTCGACACTATTGGATCCCTAATATTTCTGTCAGTAATCAATGGAAATGATGATGGCTTAAAATCTGCATGTCTAACATTTACTTCATCAGGAAAAATTAGCAGATCTGAAATACATAATTAGTTTATCAAATGTGTTTTTGAACACATTTACAGAATGAGAGTTTTTATCTGCCAGTTTCACTGAAGGAGCATTTATGGGTATCTAGGGAACTTAGAATATGATTATGAAGGAACTCATAACCAATTGAGGGATGAGCCTGAGAAGAATAGTATGAACTGTTGACTTGAAATTATTGTGAAACTATGTCCTCTTCCCAAAACATATGTGTTGGGAGCTGAGAACAGCCGTTTCTGTTTCTGTCCCATCTTCCTTGCTTTTTGTTTCTTTTTTTTTCTTGAGAATTTTAACAGATTTGTGAGGTTTACGTTTGTTACATTTCTAGGGATTCAGAGATGTGTAATTGAAAAATCAAAAAGGTTTGACAAGTCAAAAAAACAGAGTGAGAGGCAGAACACATAGACGTGTGATTCTTGAGAGACTCCCAACCATGCTGCCTTCTTTTTAGTTTGCAGACCCACTATGTAGATTTATTTTCTTTGTTCTCTCTTTCCCATTAACTAAGCATGTCAGTGTTGACCCAACATCATTTAATACCTCTTTAGTGATAAAGAGGAATCTAATGACACAACAGCATCATATATTTTAAGTATGAAAGTTTGTTCTTTTAAAACTGTTAATATTGGGTAAAAATGCCCTGCTAATAATTCTTCCTCCTCACCATGGAATACAGGCTTTCTTGCTCACTATCTTGAAAACTACAAGAGAAGATCAATGGAATAGAAAATTATCAAAATATGATGCTCCCCTGCTGCCACAATAAGGACAAGATAAAATCTAGAAAGTGGATGGTGAACTGAAGGCAACTTTGTGACAATTAGTGATTAGCAGTGACTTGGGGATTTTGAGCTACTACTGACAAAAGAAGAAAGAGGGAAGTCAGTAGGGGGAGAGAAGGGAAAGAAATCTCTTTATCCATATTGCTTTACAAAGAAGACTGTTTTTCACTCTTGTTATGAGGAGCATACATTTCGTTTTGAAGTTGGAATAGTTTCTGGTTGGCAACCACCGTGCTTTCTGTCCCTGCCTCTTCTGTAGTGGCATTTATCATATTTTCCCTTCTGCTTCAGTATCTGTGACATGTCATATCCTCTTCTACTTGTTAAACCATATCATCTTCTTTGAATCCTCCTAGCCCTTGTATTCAGTGGGAGCAGAATAAATGTTTAGTGAAAGAATATTTTTTTAAAAGAAGACTACTTTTAAATCTTGAGTGAGGGGGCACCTGGTGGCTCAGTTAGTGAAGTATCCAACTTCAGCTCAGGTCATGATCTTGCAGTTGATGATTTCAAGCCCCACATCAGGGTCTGTGCTGACATGATAGCTCAGAACCTGGAGACTGCTTCAGATTCTGTGTCTCCCTCTCTCTGGCCCTCCTTCAGTCACGCTGCGTCTCTCTCTCTCTCAAAAACCAATTAAAATTTTTTTTTTAATCTTGAATGAGAAACCAGAAGGTACTCTTCATTGGATACCATAATTTCCATGGTTAAAATTAGTTAGAAAGTAAATTGTTCCTTCAGCCTCCTACACAACAATGGCAATTGACTTATCCTCCTATGCAACTCTTTCAAAAAAGTCCAAGGAAATGTATTGTAATGGGCAAAAACTTCTTGGTATCCACTAATAGATGACTAGAGCGACGTGTTACACAATTCCAGTGGCAATATTCTTATAAGGGACTGCCATTTTATCAGGTGTGACTCTTAAACTATAAACATAGAAATGCAATGAATATTGATTTATTTTCTATAACTCAGCTTAATTTCTGACTCTGGACTTGCTATTATTCCTGCTTGGGAGGAAATTTAACCTCTGCTTCTCTTGGAAACATCCCCTGCCCTCAAATGTGTCATTGTTCCGGGATTTTGTACATCACCAAGTGAACTCCAAAGGGGAGTTGGGTTTGAGCCAGCTCAAGTACCCCAGCAGAAAGAGGCTGTGTGTGCACCACTAGAGGGTGACAGCTGCAGGGGACAGTAAGAGGTTGTTTGGAAGGTATCCACTAGAGAATGGTCCAGAGTAGGGTTCCTTGAATGAGGGGCATTTAAATAATCTGCAAATATAACCTAAGAGAGCGACTCTACATCTGACAGAACTACAAACAGCAACTTCTGAGTAAAGGCCTTTGCTCTTTCTACTCAGCCCTCCTGATCCACATTGGGGTCAGCAGTTGGAGTTTGGAAGACAGCAGTAGAAACAGCTTGCATGTCCTACCCCTAGTACCGAATTAAAGCCTGGAGTCAGACTTCACTTGACAGAAGAGAAGCTTTAGTCAAAATGGGAAATTAAAGTTAGACTTAACACTTACCTATGAGACTGTAGCCATGGTTAAAGTTGTCCAGAAATGCTATAGGATCTCTCTGAGATGTTGCCAGGTGGTAGGGAGGAGATACCCACCGGAACATGGATGAAAACAGTGGCTTCTTGATTGTATCCTACTGAATTCACACTCATTGTCACGTTCCACATGCTTCGTCCCTTCTAGTGTGATGGCTCTCTGATGCTACCATACTCTCCTTCCTTGACAGTCATACCTATGACTTGAAGCTGCCTCCCTGGATACTTCTAGAAAACTGCATCTGACTCCAGCCCCAGGACCTCCCTCCTTGGTGAAAGCACTTTACTTCCTTTTACCTTTTTCAAAAGTTTGCTCCTGCAAACAAACATTTTCTCCCTAATGCATCCTCCATAAGCAGTGTAAGTTCTTCTAGGAGCTTAGTTTTGTTTTTAGAAAGAAATGCCAGAAAGGATAGGGGCAACTTTACTTCCTATACCTGAGGCAGAAGAGCACAGAGCCAGCTATTGGCATGAATATGGAAAAGAGTAAAGGAAAAAAATAGGTGAGAAAAAAAATGTAAATTATATATCAAAATGTTATTCAGCTCCATTTTGATTTCTGGTGTATTTTAGTGATCTTTGATTTTATTGAGTTTAGCTATTGGAAGCAGAAGACAAGTGGCCATAAGCTAATGACAGCATATTTTATACCTTGATGTGCGTGCTTCTTCCTTTATGCTTTGTATGGACTATGGAACAGAAGCATCAAAGCATGGTTGTTGAGAGCATCTGAGTCCAAATCCTAGCCAAGCCATTATGTCATTGTGTGACCATACCCAAGTTACTTAACCTCTATGTGCCTCAGTTTCCCCTACATGAAATGAGAATGGCATCTGCTTCATAGGGAGGTTATGAAGATAGAGTTAAAGTTTCTAAAGTGCATATGAGAATGTATGAGACATTGTTTGTTGATAATTTGCTTGTTCTTTACATTCTAGAATATCTATGGGGCAATAAATTGCTACAGGTGTAGCATTCCTTAGTTGGACAACTCAAGACTTCCTTGAGTCCTCCAGACTAGGTCATTGTCTTAGCAGCTCCACGTATTACTTTTTGAGCACTTACCATCTTTACAGTTCAATAATTAACCTTGTAGCTATTTAACATCTGGCTTCCCTGCTCAGTATATAAGCTCCATGCCTACAGAGAGCACATGTTGTTGGGTTTTTTTTTTTTTTTCGCTGTACCCTGGTAGTTTGGAGGGAGTGGCTGCTTGTAAGTATTTTTGTTAAATGAATGAAACTGTTGAAATGTTAGGTATAACCAGAAGCGTGGGCCAAAAGGTGTGGCAGCATGGGCCAGCCTACCCATCTAGCTGCTTTGTTTGTATGAAGATCCAGGGATTTGGGGAGGTGACTAGGCCTACACTGACTCCTGAGACCTCTTACAGCTCATATACCTGTCCAAAGCTTTCTCTCAGAATCAGTGTGGTGGTATATCTGATGTTCTGTAGGTTGGGGGTTATAAGATATATTCTGGAAGGTTTTATTCAACCATTTGTCAAAATAAAATTTACCAGGATATTTCTTTTTTACTTTTAAGAGGTACGATAAAATGGTATCAACCCATTAGCTACTTTTAGAGCTATAAACAGTAAAAAAATTTGAACTCAGTTTTTGGCTCTAAGAGAGAAACTTAAACATTTAAATTGCTATCACTTCGCATTTATTTAATATAGTTTAAGATTTAAAAAAGAGCCTAGGTTACTTGAAGGCCTTGTGGCTCGCTCCAAAGTTAGTAGTTTCCAGTTTAACTTGCATTAATGGGTAGGTCAGCTGAGGATTGCTTGGAGGAGAGAGAATTACATTAATGATTACAGACAACACTGATTCTTACAGACTTCATGTTTTGAAAATCCTTTTGGGGCGCCTAGGTGGCTCAGTCGGTTGAGCTTCCAACTCTTGATTTCAGCTCAGTTCATGATGCCATGGTCATGGAATTGAGCCCCATGTTGGGCTCTGCGTTGATAGCATGGAGCCTGCTAGGGATTCTCTCTCTCCCTCTCTCTTTGCTCCTCCCCAGCTCATGCTCTCTCTCTCTCCTTCAAAATAAATAAACATTAAAAAAAAGAAAATCCTTATTATGCAATAATATTCACAGAACACTATATAAAAAAGCATGGCATAGTTAGGATTTCATGCCCAAAACAACCTAGAGGAGCTACAACTAGCAGATGAACCCGTGGTGCAGATTCTCAGGGATATGTTCCTCTTCTCTCCTGGCATCAAGCAGCCCTCCCACCCACCACCCAGCCTCTGAATCTCAGTGCATCTGATTCAAACTTTCTCGTTTACTTCCCCAAAGTAATTAGACCTGTGTACTGTGGTCGTTCCAGTACACAACAACTGTGGTCTGGAATAGCTATCCAAGCCTTTGCTTTTCACTTCATCCAAATTCTGTCCATCATTCCAAAGACAGCCCCTGCTCTTCATTCCTCTGAAAATATGAAACAGAGTGATCCTTCATTATACCTACCCTTTCAGTGTTATAAAGTGACTGATCTGTTTTGTGTGTTACTGGCACAATTGGGTATAAGATAAAGGAGAGAAAGAACTATGTACTACTGTACATTACATTATGTTGCAGAGGGATGCAGTGAGCAGATGTACAATTGTTGAATAGGTGATCCAGAATTTTTAAATAAATGATCCAAAATCTTGGAATATTTAATTAAGTCAAAGTACATATTTGCCTGGTGCCCAAGCAAATGTCTAGTATTTCTTAGATGTTCAATAAATATTAGCATTCCACTTGTAATCTGAGATATTGAATTTAGGGTTTGTTTTTTTTTTATAGTTTATTGTCACGTTGGTTTACATATAACACCCAGTGCTCATCCCCACAAGTGCCCTCCTCCATGCCCATCNGTGTCTATGGTGTGAGAAGATGATCTGGTTTCATTCTTCTGCATGTTGCTGTCCAGTTCTCCCAGTACCATCTGTTAAAGAGGCTGTCTTTTTTCCATTTGATGGTCTTCCCTGCTTTGTCAAAGATTAGTTGGCCATACATGTGTGGGTCCAATTCTGAGTTCTCTATTCTATTCCATTGGTCTACGTGTCTGTTTTTGTGCCAGTACCATACTGTCTTGATGATTACAGCTTTGTAGTAGAGGCTAAAGTCCAGGATGGTGATGAAGTTAGTTTTAAAATATACCAGCAGGGGTGCCTGGTTGGCTCAGTTGGTTAAGCGGCCGACTCTTGATTTTCACTCAGATCATGATCTCATGGTTCGTGGGATCAAGTCCCACACATCAGGCTCTGTGCTGACAGAATGGAGCCTGCTTGGGATTCTCTCTCTCCTGTTCTCTCTCTGCTCTTCCCCTGCTTGCTCTCTCTCTCTCTCTCAAAATAAATAAATAAGCATTTAAAAATAACAATAAAATAATAAAATAAAATAAAACAACAAACCAAACAAACTACTTCCCATGTATGTTTTGAGTTCAGCCTTATCTTTTAAAACTTGTATATTTAGCACTATACTACCATATTAAGAGAATAGCTATTTAAAATCCATAATTATTAAAAAGAAATGTTAAAATGTGTTTGATGTACTGAATTTATTTAATCCAATTTCCATCCCATCTTTTTCCATGCTCCTTATCCTGGACAACAGAACATACCAGAATAAAAATGGCGAAACTAAATTTAGTAGGTTCACCATGGATTTACTCTAATCTGTATCACTTAGATCAGTAATGCCAATCTTCCTTTTTCATAGCTTTATACACCCTTTCATTCTCTTCAAATGAGCTAACTCCACATTGTCACCCTCAGCTGTTATCCTTCCTGCATCTAACTAAGAACTCCTTCCTTTTCCCTTCTCTATTTAAAATTTAATTTTCCTGGGGCACCTGGATGGCTACATGGGTTAAGCATCTGACTCTTGATTTCAGCTTAGGTCATGATCTCATAGTTTGTGAGATCGAGCCCCATGTGGGGGTCTGCACTGACAGCATGGAGCCTGTTTGGGATTCTCTCTCTCCCTTTCTCTCTGTCTCTCTCTTAAAATAAAAAAGAAAATTTAAAAAAATAAAATTTTTATTCTCCTTATTTGACTTTTTTCAGTTAGCATAATACTCTCTAGCTTCATCTACATCACTGCAAATGACATTCACTCATGTAGAACTTGAGAAACAAAACAAACAAGCAAAGGGATAAAAAGAGTGAGAGAGGCAAACAAAGAAAAAGACTCTTAATTATAGAGAACAAACTGATAGTTAACAAAAGGGGATGGGTGGGTAAATGGGAGAAATAGGTGATGGGGGTTAAGGAGTGCACTCGTGATGAGCACCGGGTGTTTATGGGATTGTTGATTCACTATATTGTACACCTGAAGATAACATTACACTGTATGTTAACTATGACTAGAATTTCAATTTTAAAAAAAGAAGTTTCCTTTTCCTTCAGTTATTCTCTTTTTTCCCCCCCATTCTTTATCAAATGTGATTTTTTCCTCAAGGCTACACCCTTCCTCTCTTCCTCTCTTACTATCTTGTATTTGCAATGTTGCCCTTTTCAAGAGCTCTACAAATATGATCAGATTTCCCAGATCCTAGAAAATCCTCTTTCTAACCCTTTGGCTACCTTATAAATTGTTTTATTTCTGGCTTTTCATTTAGTATCTTGTTTCTCAAAAATGCAATCAACATAAGTTTTCTTCATTCATCTGATTTTTTTGTTTTGATGCATGGCATCCCTCCAGTCCTCACACCTAAGGCCACAAATTCCAGTCCTGTGGAGTGAGCTTATGCTTAGATTCTAGGTTAAATCTAATCATAAGGAAGAAACTCTCACTCTTTAGATTCCCAGTTTCAAATCTCCATGTCAAGTGTTCCAACCTGGAACTAGATTCTGCCTATATCACTACTACTAGAACTTACTAAAGCCAACCACTTATCAGCTTCAATTTCTGCCTTTTGCCGATCCCTGTAACACTCTTTTCTCCTCCTTTCATGTTTGGACAAATACACATCAAAATGTTAACTTCACTATTGATAACGCTTATTGGGAAATGTGTAGATGTTTGGGCAAATAGCTTTATTAAGTGGAACTCTTTCCTATTATAGCAGCCTAGAATGTACCCTGTCTGCACTTGGTTTGCAGGCTAGCTTACAGGAAAAAGTCAGGGGCTAAGCCTTCTTCCAAATTAATTAAAAATAAGTTACTCATCTACTGGGATGAGATAAGCTAAAAATGTTCCTCCCATAATTTTCCATTCCTGGAGAGTAGATTGGATATTCTCTTCCCTTTATGGAGTTAATAGTCACCAGCAATAAATGTTCCTCACCATCCATCTTCTGCCTCCCTGCTGGGGCTTCTCCTGGACTCCTGCTCTGCCTCAGAAAGCTTGTCTAATCTTAGCCACCATGTCAGCCCTGCTGTTGGCCAAATACACTTACTCCTTAACCCTACATAACATGATTTCTGCCTCAGAAATCAACCATAGGATCTTAATTACTCAATCTGGTAATTCACCTTTTTCAGTCCTTATCTTCTCTGACTTCTCAGCTCTAAAAGTTTGATTACTTCCCATTTGACTGTAGAAAAAGAGGCAAAGATCATGGAGTCAGGCATTATGCTTTTGTACACTAGGTGTTTTATAAAATTGCCATTGTTTCTAATCAGAAGAGAATTCTCTTCATAACCAAGTCCATCTATTGTAGACTTTTCTAAAAATCAACATTCATGTGAAAATGATTTTCAACTGACATAATAGAGAGACAGGACTTTTGGAGTAAAAACAGATCAAAGGTTGGGTTCAAATCCCAATTCTGACACTTATTAGTTATTTATCTAATTTCTCATTCCTTTGGTAATTTTATTCATAAACTAAGAAATTTATGAAATAATTAGTACTAATTTTATTCAGAGCAGTTAATATATGCTAAATACTTAATTTTAATCTCTAAAGAGTTTATATACATTATCTTATTTGACTCTACAAGTCCATGAAGTAAATCCTATTATTATTCCCACCCTACAGATTTAAAATTGAGACTTAATGAATGTAAGATATTTGCCCAAAGTTACACCACCAGTGATAGTTTGGAACTAATCTAGTAAAACATGTATTAGAACTCAGGCTTATGGTACTTCAAAGTTAAAGCTCTTAACAACTGAGTTTTTCTTTTTTCCCTATACTTAAGTGTATACAAACACCTCCTGCAGTCGCTTGCACATTTGATAGTTACCTATTATCAGTCTCCTTCTCATCATCATTATGATTATCTCCATTACTATTTTAAAAAGATTGCATTCTAACTTGACCAACAGTCTTTGTGTAGTCTTTTATCAATTTGGTGTGTTATCACGTTTCTGCTAAAAGGGGTCAACTCTTTTCTTGTGAAAACCTTACAGTGTTATTCATACACTGGACAAAAATGTGGGCAGGTTCCATTATAAGTTAAGTACAGGCAGACACATGAAAAGATGCTCAATATTACTCATCATCAGAGAAATACAAATCAAAACCATATTGAGATACCACCTCACACCGGTCCAAGAGACTAAAATTAACAACTCAGAAAACAACAGATGTTAGTGAGGATGTGGAGAAACAGGAACCCTCTTGTACTGTTGGTGGCAATGCAAACTGGTGCAGCCACTCTGGAAAAGAGTATGGAGGTTCCTCAAAAAATTAAAAATAGAACTACCCTACCACCCAGCAATAGCACTAGTAGGAATTTATCCAAAGGATACAGGAGTGCTGATTCATAGGAGCACATACACCCTAATGTTTATGGCAGAGTTTTCAACAATAGCCAAATTAAGGAAAGAGCCCAAATGTCCATCAACTGATGAATGGATAAAGAAGATGTGGTTTATATATACAATGGAATACTGCTTGGCAATGAGAAAGAATGAAATCTGGCCATTTGTAACAACGTGGACAGAACTGGAGGGTATTATGCTAAGTGAAATAAGTCAGTCAGAGAAAGACAGATACCATATGTTTTCACTCATGTGTGGAACTTGAGAAACAACAGAAGACTATGGGGAAAGGGAAGGGAAAAATAGTTTCAAACAGAGAGAGAAGCAAACCCATAAGAGACTCTTAAATGCAGAGAATAAACTGAGGATTGATGGGGGGAGAGGCGGGAGAGAAGGGAAAATGGGTGATGGGCATTGAGGAGGGCATTTGTTGGGATGAGCACTGGGTGTCATACGTAAGTGATGAATCATGGGAATCTACCCCTGAAACCGAAAGCACACTGTATACACTATATGCTAGCTAACTTGATACTAAATTATATTAAAAATAAATAAATACATAAATGCATAAAATACATACATATGAAATAAAAAATAATAAAATAAAATTAATTAAAATTAAAAAAAATAAGTGCAGGGAAAATTTCCTATGAGACAAAATATAGAAGCAATAAAGAAACACATTGATAACTTTACATAAAATTAAAAAACTTTTGCATGGAAAAAATAAGTACAATAAACAAAGTAAAGAGACAAAAGACAAACTGAAATAAATATCTGCTACTTGCATCACAAATAAAACTTTATTCTGGCATCAAGACAGACACACTGACTAATGAAATAAAATACAGAGCCCAGAAACAAACCTTCACATATATGGTCAGTGATTTTTGACAAGTGAGTGAAGATCATTCAATGGGGAGAGGAGAGTCTTTTCAACAAATAGGGCTGGAAAGCGGATATTCTCATGCAAAAGAATGAAGTTGGACTATTACTTTACATCAAATATAAAAATTGACTCAAAATGGATTAATGACCTAAATGTAAGAACCAAAACAATAAAACTCTTAGAAAAATAGATAGAGGAAAAGCTTCATGATACTGGATTTGGCAAGGATTTCATGGATATGATATCAAAAGCATAGGCAAAATGAGAAAATAGATAAATTGGATTTCATCAAAATTAAAAATTTCTGCACATCAAAGGACAGAATGAAAAGTCAACCCATGAAGTGTGAGAAAATATTTTTGAATTACATAACTGATAAGGGATTCATAATCTAGAATATATAAAGAACTCCTACAACTCACCACCACCAACAAAAATAACTCAATTAAAAAATGGACAGGGGTGCCCTTGTGGCTCAGTCAGCTGAGTGTCCAGTTTTGGCTCAGGTATGATCTCACAGTTCGTGAGTTTGAGCCCCACATCGAGCTGACGGCTCTCAGCACAGAGCCTGCTTCAGATCCTGTCCCCCTCTCTCTCTGTCCCTCCCCTGCTCATGCTCTCTTAAGAATAAACATTAAAAACAATTTATAAAAAAATGGACAAAGGACTTGAATAGACATTTCTCCAAAGAAGATATACAAATGGCCAATAAGCACATAAAAGATGCTCTATATCACTAAAGAGAAATGCAGAAAATAACAAATGAAATACCACTTTATATTCATAAGGGTGGCTATTATTATAAAATAAGTGGTCAAAAAGATGTTGAGAAATTGAAAACTTGTACATTGCTGGTGGGGATATAAAATGGTGCAGCTTCTGTGGAAGACGTATGGTGGTTTTTCAAAAATTAAACATAGAATTACCGTATTATCCAGCAGTTCCACTCCTAGGTAAATACTCACAA
The DNA here is from genome assembly GCF_008692635.1 of Crocuta crocuta. Lineage (NCBI taxonomy): Eukaryota > Metazoa > Chordata > Mammalia > Carnivora > Hyaenidae > Crocuta > Crocuta crocuta. Next base: position 915,732 of record NW_027532407.1, read on the forward strand.
AGAATTAAAAGCAGGGACTCAAACACAAATGTTCATAGCAGCATTACTCATAACAGCAAAAAGGTAGGAAAAACTCAAATGTCCATGGAGGGGTGGAGGGATAAACAAAATGTGGTATATACATACAATGGAATATTATTCAGCTTAAAAAGGAAGGAAATCCTGACACATGCTACAACATGGATAAACATGACACTATGCTAAGTGAAATAAGCCTGACACAAAAGGACAAATGTTACACAATTCCACTTATAAGAAGTACCTGGGGAAGTCAAATTCATGGAGACATAAAATAGGTAGTTTCCAGGAATTAGAGGGAGGAGGAATAGAAAGCTACTGTTTAATCAGTAGAGTTTCAGTTTGAGAAAATGAGAAAGTTCTGGATATGGGTAAGAGTGAAAGCTGCTGGTAACAGCACAGCAGTGTGAATGTACTTAATGCTACTGAACTGTACACATAAAAAAATGGTTAAAATGGAAAGTGTTATGTTATATATATTTTACTACAGTAAACAATAACAACAAAGGATTATTATTGCTTATATAAAAGGTCTCAAAAATTGAGAAGAGCTATCAACTCTAATTTTTTAAAAGGGTAAATATTTTAAAAAGGATTCACAGAAGAAGAAATGCTTATGGCCTTTATACATATGAAAGATGCTCAAATTGAATTATTAGAGAAATGTGAATTAAAATGTATTTATATAAAAGTTCACTCTCCTATCAGGTGGGTAAACATCCAAAAGCTTGACAATGTACTCTGATGGCAAAACTTTGGAGAAGGAAGCAGTCTCATATATTGTCGTTAATAGGGATACAAAATGGTTCAACACCATGGAGAAAAATTTTATGATATCAAGCAAAATTGTACGTGTAAATATACTATTTATGTTGTACAATATATTGTATGTATAAAGTATATATAAAATTCAACTTAGCAATTCTACTTCTAGAAATCTATTCCAAAGACATACTGGCTAAAATAGAAAATTACATTTTCACAGGAGGCATTCATTATAGTACTATTTATTATAGCAAAAGATAAGAAACAATTCAAATGTTCATTAAGGTTGAATAAGTTATAGGGAGCAGGGGAGGGTAAAAAAAAAAAAAAGAAAGAATTGAGGGGCACCTGGATAGCTGTTTGTTAAGTGTCCCATTGTGGTTCAGGCCATGATCTCACTGTCCATGAGTTCAAGCCCCGTGTCGGGCTCTGTGCTGACAGCTCACAGCCTGGAGATGCTTTGGATTCTATGTCTCCCTCTCTCTCCCCTTCCCCTACTCGCATTCTGCCTCTCTCTCTCAAAAATAAATAAACATTAAAAAAAAAAAAGAATAAGCTATGGGCATCCATTAAAGGAAAGGTATGTAGCTATAAAAAAAGACATTAGACTCTACATAAAAAGTTAATCTGAAGTTATCTTATTATTAAAACTAACATCATGATTGTTATTTTGAAAATAAATATTCATATTAATACCATTCAGCAACTAAGATTTTCAGCATTAGAGGGGAAAAAATACACCTATGAAATTGAAGTAAAAACTACATGTAAGCTTTGAATTGAAAATACAGTATAAACTCATATTTTTTGTCCCAAAATACTGATAAAACTCCACCCACTGAAAAACCCTAGGAACAATGACAGCCTAAGTTGCCCTTGTAAACTTAGTTTGTATTATTAGAAAACTAGCCTCAAAGATAGGATCAAATAGGTTTCTACAAGCAGCCGACGAGACTATATCTTAATTATCAAATCCTGGTCTGCACCTCCCATAGGACAATATCCAGGCAGAATATAATCAGAGATGTGACTAGAATGTTGAAGGGACTTGCACTTATAGAAGTTATTACAAAAGAACTGGGAATATTTAGCCCAGAGAAACAGTCTTTGGGCTGGACATGGGCTAAATATTCCTAGCTTTTTGAAACACAACTCTCTGTCATTTTTTAAAAAATGGAATTAGGATATATTGTTCATAATGTTTTATAATCTACATTGTCTCTTAATTCAATGAATTCAGACTCTTGGTAATATGCATATTAATAAACTCTTTTTTCCATTATTTAATTTAGGTATTTTTGGACTTTCATTTTTTATTCCCTCTTCTCCAGTGCCTACCATTTTAAATAGTGCTACATTTTAATTCAGATTCAAAGAGTGCTTACAATTTCAAGGACTTGGGAGAATATCGAACTTATTTGCCTGAATCATGATGTATTAGCAATTACAATAGTTAATATCACAGAATACACATTTTCTCTTTGGTACATGGAATATTAAACCATGTTACTATGGTTGCTTATCAGCTACTTGGTGCTTTTCCATTCCTCTATGTAGATTATTTTTCAAATAACCCTGGTTAAAGCAGCTATAATTGTACTAAACTGTATCTGAAAATTAAAGCATCTGGGAAACATCCTAGTGAAAGCTCAAAACTCCCTTTGTATGAGAAAATTAGCACTCTCTAAGGCCTAATAAGCATGGTTAAGGATACCTCTGACGCCAAAACTCTGAAAAGTACTCAAAACCCCTGTGCCATCAGCTAATGGAATATTGTAATTTAAGGGAAAAAAGTAAAGACTATTTGAAAGTGATTAAAAGAGAAGCTATTTTCAGTGGTGTAAAGAATAATATAATAGACACAGAAAGCTGGTTTCCTGAAAACGATTTTGCTACAAATGTAATTGGGAAAGATATAAAGTGTGTCATTGGGAAAATTACATTAAAATTATAGTTAAACTTCATAATTATGCATAACCCATATAGAAACAATAAAAACAAAGTGAAATTTCCCCAAATTACCCTAAATGTGCATTAAATTTATGATTAATATACAATATTAAGAGAAATATTCTAGTTTTCATTTTTAATACAGATTTTCTTTCTATTCCCATACAGTCTCATTTGTTGAGTTGTATTTTCATAAAGCTTATTACCAGCTTTCTTTTTTTAAAGGATAGAACATTTTACCTAATTTTTCAATATATAAAACTCTTATAAAGCATGGTTCAATCAAAGTATAATTGAAGAAGACAAAAGCATATTTCTTCTTGCTTGTTAAGCATGTTTACTTTCATTAGAGCTAAACTAAAAGCATGATTTCATTTTCTAGAAAGGCATTTTTTAAATCAGTTTTAGTCTCTTTTTAAATTTAAATTCAAGTTAGTTAATATACAGTGTAGTCTTGGCTTCAGGAGTAGAACCCAGTGATTCAAAAAGTTTGTGTTCATAAATATTCACATTTTGATTTAAAATCATAAAAGTAGATTTCAGAATAGCCATGGAACAACTAATTCTCATGTTCTTTTACAGATGATAAATGAAATTATCTGTTATTTGGTATTATCCAAATAATTCCATGCCAGACTGTTCATAATAAAGCCCAATATTTAAAAGTCTAAAATTATTTTATCATTTTATTTTTTTAGAGAGCCAGAGAACACCAGCAGGAAAGAGGAGCAGAGCTCCAGAGAGAGACAGAGAATTTTAAGCGGGCTCCACACTCAAAACAGAGCCCACACAGGGCTCAGTCCCATGCCCCTGGGATCATGACGGGAACCAAAATCAAGAGTCAAATGCTCAAATGACTGGGCCAACCAGGCGTCCCTTAACCTATTTTAAACAAGGATTTCTACATAGGTTTATAAGTAGTAAGCAAATATTTATGTTGATTTGGAAATTATAATATATGTCTCTAAATATTTCTAAGCCGTGGAATTATAGAGAAATTGAGGCCAAAGACTGAGTTGGAGTTAACTCCTGAATGTAGGAGCAAGAACTTTAAGCCAAAGAGAATAATATGTGAAAATACATGCTTACAGAAGAGTTAAAATTTTGTTCTGACTGGAATACAGGGTTGTTAGATTGAACAGGAAAAAAATGAGTGTGAACAAGCAGGTTGGGACAGATTTGTGTTTACTATTTAGTGATGAAATGGTTTTGTGCCCATGGAAAGTTTTTCTTTTTTCTTTCTTTTTAGAAGAGGCATTACATGCTCAGTTTTAGTCATAGAAAAGAACTCAAGCAATAGCATTAACAATAGTAATAGAGCTAAGAGAGACTGAAGATAGGGATGTTGGGAGATATTGATAACAAGAATAATGGTTGGTTATCTTTTTTTTTTAATGTTTTATTTATTTCTAGGAGAGAGAGAGAGACAGCGTGAGCAGGGGAGGGTCAGAGAGAGAGGGAGTCACAAACTCTGAAACAGCCTCCAGGGTCTGAGCTGGCTGTCAGCACAGAGCCCGAAGCGGGGCTCGAACCCACGAATCGCGAGATCATGACCTAAGCGAAAGTCAGACGCTTAACCGACTAAGCCACCCAGGCGCCCCTAATGGTTGGTTATCTTATTCACTAATTCATTCAACATACATCAGAGTACATTTTATGCACTCCAGGTATCTGCTACGTTGTGGAGATGCAAACAGGAATAAAGTAGAAAAAACTTTCAGAGTCTAATGAGTGGAAACAATCACAAGAACTTATAATGCTTTGCAGTTCACCTCAAATATCATATCTTCTTTTAAGCCTTCCCTGCCTCCATTTGGAATTAAGTGCTCCTTATTTTGTGTTTCCACAAAGTTGGGCTTACTGTTTATTTTACAGGGTGTTTTACACTGTATTTGAACCTATTATATTTATGTCTTTCTTGCCAACTAAATTGATCTCCTGAAAAGAATTATGCCATATTTATTTTTGCAGTTTCATAACACAGAGAAGGTAGAACATGAATATTGTTTGTTTGCCATCAGTTCAGTGTTTTGAGCTTATAACCTGTATTAGTTAGTTTCTTTTTTTAGACTATGTCAGGAAAATGAAAGTCTATATTCAAGTTTTGCTATTACTGGGCCCCACTTGCATAAGTGTGACATTTTGCAGTAGTTTTAAACTATTCATATATCAGCTAGAAGTTCTGAAGACCAGCAACATTAACTTTAAAAGCATTTTGAAGTTCAGAGCAAAAAAAGATTATATTTACCTTATCTTAGGATAAGCAATAGTTTTTGAGAATATTGATTTTATATTTTTAAATGTTGCTATGGTAAAAATATCACAAAGATATAAAATATTATTAGCAATAAATACTCTTAAAGTCATAAATTTTAAAAAACATGCTGGCAGGTGCTGTGACTTTCATATTTACAATGTTCTGTCTTGTAGCTCCATATGTCTGTAGTTTTCTGAGTTAATTACTCTTAATATGACACGGACTATTATTCCAGTGTTCTTTAGCTATAGGTAGCATAATGAGTTATTAGAAGGGAGAATTACTAATTAAGAAAAATGGAAAAGATGGGAAAGAATGGCTTGAGATAACCAGAATGATTATATAAAGACATAGGGTTTGTGGATGTACACACATGATTTATTCTTGTATCTGTCTTGTCATCTGGTTGGAATGAGAGCAATAAAGATGTTTTCCCTAAATAACACCCTTTTGGTCTGCTTGCATGAGTCTTTTAATACAACTGTAAAAAGTCATGTGACCTCAACACAGTTGGAAAAATATCCTATACTTTGAAATTAGAATGTCAGAATCAAGATTTATTTAATAAATTATTGAATGCAGCAACATAGTAGTTCCTAAGAACATTAACATCAAAAAAGATAACTGCAACATAGTGATTGATTTACTGTATTTGAACGCTAATAGTGTACTTTTTTTAAAAAAAAGTTTTTAATGTTTTATTTATTTCTGAGAGAGAGACAGCATGAGCATGGGAGGGTCAGCAAGAGAGAGACACACATAATCTGAAACAGGCTTCAGGCTCTGAGCTAGCTGTCAGCACAGAGCCCGATGCGGGGCTTGAACCCACAAACTGCAAGATCATGACCTGAGCCAAAGTCGGACGGTTAACTGACTGAGTGCCCCATAATAGTGTACTTTTATATTCACACTAAATATATGGAATAAAGTGTGTACCTTTTGGCTTGCTTTTTAAATTTAAAGTAAATAAATGATATCAAAAATATACTAAATGGGATAGTGATTACATTTCAAAGGTGTAAGTTTCTTCCTTTGTTGTTGTTGTTTTCTCTGCTGCCACTGCTGCTAATGCTAGGAGAGGGATTGATCTGGAATGAGCAGCAGGAGTAGAATAACTGTCATCTCTTGAAAATAGATTTCAGTGTGTGATTATTTTTGCAGGGGACTTACTTTGGGGTTCCCAGAAGCAGACTCTGAGCAAGTGATTTATTACTGAAGCCCTCAAAATTGGTAAGGGAAGTCGGATTAGTAATGAGAAAGAAGCCAAGCAAGGTGGCAGTATCAGGCAAAGTCTTTTTTGAGGGAAGCAAACTTCCCACAGGAAGTCTTAGTTGAGAGCTATTGGAGGCAAAAACATGCCTCAGGTGGGAGAAGGATGCTCAAAAAGGATAAAAAAAGATCTGAGAGGATCTGGGCAGAGCTCTGACCATGTCCACTACACAGTATTTCTGAGAAAGCTGATCTCTGTGAAGCATCTCAAAGTAGAAAAAAGATAGATTCTCTTGCATAAGCCAGTTATAAATGAAGAGATTGTTTTCAATGTTGAAGATTTAAGCCATGGATTAAACTTTGGAGTTACAACAAAAATGAGAACTGGAATGTGAAGATGACACAGCTATGTCTTTGCAGAGACTGAAAACAGGTGAGCTCTCAATGAGGCCATGGCATTTTTAATGGAAAGAAATGTAAGAAAAATTAGAGAGTTACACTAGTTATTAGAAGACTGTGCAGGGGTAAATTAAATTGACAGACTGAGACTGAAAGGCTTAGAAGATAAACAACCGAAATTAGTGGAAGATTAGAAAAAGATTGGACCTTTCTGCAAGGTTAGTGCTTTTTACAAATCTGTATGAACCACAAATTAAAATGATATCAACATTATCTAACAGCCCAGCAAAGTTAATGTTAAGGATGAAAGTGTCCCCAAAGAGGTCTCACTCTAAAGAATGACAGACATTTTGCTACACATGGCCAGATTTCATTGTTTCTCATTGCCATGTAGTATTCCATGGTGACAAAAACTGAGGACTGATGGATGTGGGGGGAGGGGGGGGATGGGCATGGAGGAGGACACTTGTGGGGATGAGCACTGTTATGTGGAAACTAATTTGACAATAAACTATTAAAAAAAAAACCACATAGTACAAAATTAGAGCAAAGTCTGAATCAGGCAAAGGGGGTTTTGGAACTTCTTGTACTATTATTGCAACTGTTCCATAAATAAAATGAAATAAACGGACATAAAATGGAAAAAAAAAAAAAAAGAATGACAGACATTTAAGGATGGCTCTATACAGTTCTGTAGAAAAAGTGGATGAAGAGAAAACTATGTGATATTTTCAGCCAAGTAGATGTGCTGACATCTGGCGGGATCACTATGCATGAGTTAGTTAACATTAGTCCCTGAAGACAAAGCAACTCATGCAGATTGCAGGCTTGCTATTGATTAATTGATTGATTGATTGATTGAATGACATGTCATGGACACAAAGAAGCACTGTGGACTCAAGGAAACAGTCTTGAGAACACCTTGATGAAGCTTCTTCAGTACAAGCACAGTGATTATATTTGTCTAGATACTATGTCAAATAATGTCAGAGGGGATGCTAACAAGTAATAGTAGATGAGGAGGATCATATGTCTTGAGTTAAACATTTTGGAGAAAAAAACGTTTGAAAATGTATCTTACATTGTTAGTGTATTATCACTGTCTCTAAATTACCTTGTGCTGTGTGGACTGAGCAATATTGGAAAACATCTGTTATTTATGTGTTTTATTCCAATTTTTCCATGATTGTTATACCAGGGAGCTTTTTTAGATAAGAAGCCCTTTAAAACTATTTACTACACAAACTCTGATTTTCCTTTTGGAATACATCAACTCATTAATTAAGAGATTTAAATTTCATTACTCGATGTCTCTCTTCACCAGATTATATAAACAGCTCTGCCATTACCAAATCATATACTATTTTTATTTTTCTAAAGATTTAGATCTCAAAGCCATCATTTAAATGGAAAACTACAGAAAAGAAAAAGCAATTTAGAGCATCCCATTCTTATCTACGTATTGAATAAAGCTATCATGCTATTAGTATCTGTTTCAAATTATTTTCCCTGGTTTTGGTCATAGTTCGGCAACATTCAGGAGAACATTATATGATAACTAATGTGATATAGAAAACCCATTACTCACACTGCCAAATTTATCAGAAAAGAAAAACTCTTTCCTTAGAAATACATTATAAATTCAAATAAACAAATGTAATATAGGTCATTTTTGGCAAGCATATAATTTTTAGATCCTGATCTAAAAATTTAGTTATCATTAGCTTAATGAAAAATAAAATATTTATAATATTGGAAATATAAGTAACTAACAAATCAAATAGTTGCAAAACTATAAGCTCTTCTTAATCTACTGACCTTTCCTGCCAAAAAGTATTCCCAAAACTCCATAGCATTAATATAGGCCTTCATAATTTCTATGTGAGCAATGGATTCCACATTCAATATTAGGTGACATAGGAACATGGGGTTTTCATTGCAATCACCTAAATAAATTTTGAAAGGTTCCAAAGTAATATTTATAAGCAGGATTATAAATAACTTCACTTAGCCAAAATGTTTACTGATACTGACCTTCATGTAGTGTTAACTACGCTTGAGTGCTTTTTAAAAAGACTACTTTTTAGAGAAGTTTTAGGTTTACTACAAAATTGAGAGGAAAGTACAGAGATTTCCCATATACTCCATGTCTCTACATATGCAAAGACTTCCTCATTATCAACTTCACTCACCAGAATGGTACTTTCACATCATAATCACTCAAAGTCCATTGTTTACCTTAGGGCTCACTCTTGGTTTTATACTATCTATGGGTTTGGATAAATATATAATGACATATATTCATCATTATAATATCATAAAAAGTATTTTTGCTTCTCTAAAAATCCTGTGCATCTCTCCCCAACCCTGCCCCTAAACCTAGCAACCACTGGTATTTTTATTATCTCCATTATTTTACCTTTTCAGAATGTCATATAGCTGGAATCATGCAGTATTACTGCCTTGTCAGATTGGCTTCTTTTACTTAGTAATATTCATTTCAGGTTCCTCCATGTATTTTCATAGCTCAATAACTCATTTCAATAATTCAATAACTAAATAATGTTCCACTGTCTGGATATACTACAGTTTATGTAGCTCATCACCTACTGAAGGATATCTTGGTGGCTTCCAAACTTTGACAATTTTGGATAAAGCTGCTATAAACATCTGTGCTTTTGCATAGACATAAGTTTTTTAACTCCTCTGGATAAACACCAAGGAGCACAATAGCTGGATTGTACAGTAAGAGTATGTTTAGTTTCATAAGAAACCACCAGACTGTCTTTCAAAATGGCTGTGCCATTCTGCATTCCTAGCCAGAAATGAATATGGATTCCTGTTGTTCCACATCCTTATTAGCATTTTGGTGTTGTCAGTGTTCCTGACTTTGGTCATCCTAATAAGTGTCTAGTGATATCTCAGTGTTTAATTCACACTTCCCTGGTGACATATAAAGTGGAACACTTTTTCACATGCTATTTGCCATCTATCTTGTTTGGTGAGGTTTCTGTTAAGGTCTTTGGTCCACTTTTAATATCTAGTTGTTTTCTTGTTATTAAGAGTTTTTTATTTTAAATAACAGTCTTTTATCAAATGGAGCTTTTGCAGTATTTTCTCTCAGTCTGTGGCTTGTCTTATCATTCTCTTGTGACTGTCTTTTATAGAACAGAAACTTTTAATTTTGATGAAGTTTAGCTTATCGTTTATATCATGAGTTGCCTTTGGTGTTGTATCTAAAATGACAACACCATACCCAAAATCATCTAGATTTTCTCCTGTTACCTTCTAGGAGTTTATAGTTTGGCATTTTTTGTTTAGATCCACTTGATCCACTTTTTTAAAAAATATTTTTAATGTTTATTTATTTTTGAGAGACATAGCATGAACAGAGGAGGGGCAAAGAAAGAGAGACACAGAATATGAAGCAGGCTCCAGGCTCTGGGCTGTCAGCACAGAGCCTGATGTGGGGCTCGAACCCATGAACCATAAGATCATGATCTGAGCTGAAGTCAGATGTTCAACTGACTGAGCCACCCAGGTGCCCCTCAATGATCCACTTTGAGTAAATTTTTGTTTTGTTTTGTTTAAATTTATTTATTTATTTTGAGAGAAAGAAGAGAGAGAACAGCTTGAGTGGGGCAGGGGGGAGAGAGAAAGAGAGAGAGGAGGGGGGAGGGGGGGGGAATCCCAAGTAGGCTCTGCACTGTTAGCAAAGAGCCCACTGTGGGGCTCAACCTCACAAACCATGAGATCATGACCTGAGACTAAATCAAGGGTCAGTTGTTTAACCAGCTGAGCCACCCGGGCACCCCTTGAGTTAATATTTGTGAAAGGTGAAAGGTCTGTGTCTAGGTTCATTGTTTTGCATGTGGATGTCCAGTTGTTCAGCACCATTTGTTGAATGGAACTATCTTTGCTCCATTGTATTACCTTTGCTCCTTTGCCAAATATCAGTTGATACATTTATGTGGGTCTATATCTGGACTCTATTCTGTTACATTTACCTATTATTTCACCAGGACCACACTATCTTGATTACTGCAACTTGATAGTATGTCTTGATGTCAAAGAATGTCAGTACTCCAACTTTGCTTTTCCTCTTCAATACTGTGCTGGCTAGTCTTTAGTCTTTTGCCTCTCTCAATAAAATTTATAATCAGTTTGTCAATATCCATAAAATAATTTACTGGGATTTTGATTGGGATTGAATTGAATCTATAGATCACCTTGGGAAGAACTGGTATGTTAGCTATATTGAGTCTTTCTACCAGTGAACATGCAATATCTCTCCATCTATGTAGTTCTTCTTTGATTACTTTCATCTGAATTTTTTAATTCTTCTCATATAGATCTTGCACATATTTTATTAGTTTGTACCTAATTATTTCATTTTTAGGGGTGCTAATGTAAATGGTATTGCTTTAGATTTCATATTCTATTTGTTCATTATTGTTATATAAAAGCATTGACTTTTTTATATTATCCTGCCACTTTGCTATAATTGATTATTGGTTCTAGCAGGTTGTTCTTTTTTTAAATTATTTCGGATTTTTTTACCTAGATGATCATGTCATCTATGAACAAAGACAGTTTTATATCTTCCCTCCTAATCCCTATACATCTTATTTCTTTTTCTTGCCTTATTGCATCAGCAAGGACTTACAGTGTGATGTTGAAAAGGAATGGTGGGAGAAAGTATCCTTGCCTTGTTCTGATCTTAGTGGAAAAGCTTTGAATTTCTTACCATTAAGTGTGATGTTGGCTGAAGAATTTTTTGAGGTTAGTCTTTGTCAACTTGAGGAAGTTCTCCTGTATTATTACTTTACTGTTTTTATTATAAATGGGATTTGTATTTTGTTAAATGATTTTTTAGGTATCTATTGATATAATCACATTGTTTTACTTTTTCAAGTCTGTTGATTGTGTACCTATGATAATTCCCACTTGATCATGGCATACAATTTCTTTTATACATTTTTGGATTTGATTTGCTCATATTTTGTTGAGAATTTTTGTATTTATGTTCATGAGAGATACATTTTCTTATAATGTCTTTGTCTGGTTTTGGTATTAGAGTAATGCTGGCCTCGTAGAATGAGTTAAGAAGTATTCCCTTTGCTTCTATCCTCTGAAAGAGATTATAGAGAATGGGTGTAATTCTTAAATGTTTGGTAGAATTTACCACTGAACCCACTGCGTTTGGTGCTTTCTGTTTTGGAATGTGATAAATTATTGATTCAATTCTTTTTTTTCTTTTTTTCTGAGAGAGAGACAGTGTGAGCAGGGGAGGGTCAGAGAGAGAAGGGTTACAGAATCTAAAGCAGGCTCCAGGCTCTGAGCTAGCTGTCACCACAGAGCCCGACACCAGGTTCGAACCCACGAACCATGAAATCATGAGCTGAGCCGAGGTCGGATGCTTAACTGACTGGGCCACCCAGGCACCCCTGATTCAATTCTTTAAATAAATATAGGTCTATTCAGATAACCTGTTTCTTCTTGTGTCAGTTTTGGTAGATTGTATCATTTAAGGAATTAGTCCATTTCATTTAGGGTCTCAGATTTGTGGGCATAGAGTTATTCATAGTATTCTTTTATTATTCTTTTAATTTCCATAAGGTCTATAGTGATATCTCCTCTTTCATTTCTGATATTAGAAATTTGTGCCTTGTCCTTTTTGTCTTAGTTAATCTAGCTAGAGGTTCAGTAATTTTACTGAATTCTTCAAAGAACCAGATGTTGGTTTCATTGATTTTCTCTGCTGATATCCTGCATTTCATTTCATTGATTTCTGCTCTAATTATTATTTCTTTTCTTCCACTTACTTTGGGTATAAGTTACTATTTTTTCTAGCTTCCTTATGTGGAAGTTTAGATGATTAATTTTAGATCTTTTTCTTTACTAATATATGCATTCAATGCCATAAATTTCCATCTAAACACTACTTTTACTATGCTCCACAAATTTGGACAAACTGTGTTTTCATTTTCATTTAGCTCAAAATATTTTATGATTTCTTGAGATTGCTTCTTTGATCTATTTATTTGGAAGTATGTAGTTTAATCTACCTATTTGGGGATTATTCCAGTTATTTTTTCTTATTGATTTCTAGTTTAATTCCATTATGGTCTGAAAGCAGATATTTTATGATTTCTACTCTTTTAAATTTGTTAAGATATGTTTTATGGCTCAGAATATTGTCTATTTTGGTGAATGTTCTATGTAAGCTTGAGAAAAATGTGTGTTCTGCTGTTGTTGGATGAAGCAGTGTACAGGTGTGAGTTGTATCCAGTTGATTGATGGTGTTCTTGAATTCAACAATGTCCTTACTGAATTTTGTCTGATGAATCTGTCCATTTCTGATAGTGATGTTGAAGTCTGCAACTGTGATAGTGGAGTTATCTATTTTTTTCTTGGCAGTTCTATCAGTTTTTGCCTCACATGTTTGATGCTCTGTTGTTAGATGCATCCACATTAAAAATTATAATGTCTTCTTAAAGAACTGACCCCTTTATTACTATGTAATGTCCTTAATCTCTAATAACTTACCTTACTTTGAAGTCTGCTCAGTTATGAAAGTAATACAGCTACTCCTATTTTCTTTTGATTAATGTCAGCATGGTATATTTTTCCCTATCCATTTACTTTTCATCTGTATGTGTATTTATATTTAAAGTGGTTTCATATAGATGACATATGATTGAATTGTGGTTTTTGATCCACTTTGATAATCTGTCTTTGATTGGTGCATTTACATCATTGACATTCATAGTGATAACTGATATAGCTGGATTAATATCTAACATATTTGTTAGTATTTTCTATTTTTTGCCCTTGTTTCTTGTTCAAATTTTTGTCTCTCACTTTTTTTCTGCTTTTGATTTTAATCAAGCATTTTATATAATCCCACTTTCTCTTCTTGGAGAATATCAGTTACACTTCTTTTTGAACTTTTTTTTAGTGCTTGCCTTTGAGTTTGTAATATACATTTACAACCATACCAAGCCAACTTTCTAATAACATTATACCATTTCACTGGTAGTATGAGTATCTTATAATAACAATAATCTTAATTCTTTCCTCCCATACCTTCTATCAGTGCTGTCATTCATTTCACATATAGAAGCATTTGTAACATATTTGTATATATATAAGCATGTATATTTGAATACATTGTTGTTAACATATTATTTTGAACATATTGTTATCTGTCACATCAATTAAGAATAAGAAAAATACACCAGAGGTAAGGGAAACAAAAGCAAACATTATATACTGGGACTTCTGCACAGTGAAGGAAACAATCAACAAAATGAAAAGGCAGCCTATGGAATGGGAGGAGTTATTTGCAAACAACGTATCTGATAAAGGATTGGTATCCAAAATCTGTAAAAAAACTTATCAACTCACCAGCCCCCCAAAACTCCAAATAATCCAGTGAAGAAATGAGCAGAAGACATGAATAGACACTTTTCCAAAGAAGACATCCAGATGGCTAACAGACACATGAAAAGATGCTCAACATCACTCATTGTCAAGGAAATACAAACCAAAACCACAGTGAGATACCACCTCCCACCAGCCAGAATGGCTAAAATTAACAACTCAGGAAATAGTAGGGGTTGGTAAGGATGCTGAGAAGGGGACCGTTTTTGCACTTGTTCTTGCGAAAGCAAACTGGTACAGCCACTCTGTAAAACTGTATGGAGGTTCCTCAAAAAACTAAAAATAGAACTACCCTACAGTCCAGCAATTGCACTATTAGATATTTACCAAAAGGATACAAAAATATAGATGTAAAGGTGTATATGTACTGCAAAGTTCATAGCAGCATTATCAATAATAGCCAAACTGTGGAGAGAACACAAATGTCCATTGACTGATAAATGGATAAAGAAGATGTGGTATACATATACAATGGAATATTACTCAACTATCAAAAAGAATGAAATCTTGCCATTTGCAATGACATAGGTGGAGCTAGAAGGTATTATGCTAAGCAATAGAGTCAAGCAGAGAAAGATAAATACCATATGATTTCACTCATATGTGGAATTTAAGAAGCAAAATAGATGAACATAAGGCAAGCAGGAAGAAAGGAGAGAGGGAAACAAACCACAAGAGACTCTTAATGATACAGAACAAACTGAGGGTTGATGGAGTTAGGTGGGTGGGGAATGGGCTACTTGGGTGTTGGGTATTAAGGAGGGTACTTTTTGTGATGAGCACTGGATGATGTATGTAAGTGACAAACCACTGAATTCTACTCCTGAAACCAGTATTGCCAGGTATGTTGGCTAACTAAAATTTTTAAAAAAGAATAAGAAAAGTAAAAATTTTTCTTTTACCTTCGCTTATTCCTTCTTTGATACTCCTCCTTACTTTATGCAGATTCAAGTTGCTGACCTATATTATTTTTGATTTCTCTAAAGAATTTTAACATTTCCTGTGAAGTAACATATAGCAATAAATTCCCTCAATTTGTCTGAAAGTATTTATCTTTCCTTCGCTTCTGAAGGATAATTTCACAGGGTAACAGAATTCTAGGTTGGTGGATTTTATTCTCTCAACAGTTTAAATATTATCTCAACACTATCTTCTTGCCTGCATGGTTCCTGAGGAGAAGTCAGTTGTAATTCTTATCTGGAGCTAAATTTCACAATATTGTGGGGACCTACTTCTGACTGGGTTCCCTTGGAGTTTTTAACTCTTAGGTTGTCTACACCAAGACTCCAGAAATTTATCAATTACAGATAGGTTTTCCTGTTCTGACACTCTTTCCTATAGTGTTTTGTGAGTCTCTGCTCTGGTCCCTGTATTTGCCTCCCTGTCTCTCTACCTTTGGAGACAGTGGTTTCCCTTGTGTCCTCACCTCTTAGCATCCAAGAAGAGATTAATTTTTAAGCCTATCAACTTTTCACTTGTTAGGACAGTGTGGTGACCTATATGTGGAACCCTTTTTTTTAACTATAAGATTTCTCCCTTTAGTTAAATTTGTCTTATGCCTTGTAATTTAATAAGAGAATCAATTAAATATGCAAATAAATTAATATTTAACTAATAATAGAATTGTACATTGAGGCTTGCTTTGGGATAATTCCTTGCAGGATATTTTATGTAGCTAAAAAAAAAAAAAATAAGGCAATGAATTTCAACTCTGCCCCTGATGAACTGTGTGATAAGATCTTAAGCAAGTCACTAAGACTCAGTTTCCCCATCTACAAATCAAGGACAATGGTATATACTTTAAGCCATTATTCTCATTATTCTGAAGATTAAATGAACTAATATATACAAATTGCCAAATAGGACATTGCATAGTTGCTCAGTCTATTATGTTATTATTTTGCTATTTCATATCCTCAGCCTTTTAGAAAATAGCATGTTTAATCAATTGACTAGAAGGACATGACCTAACAAATAACATATAGATCATTTATACCGTCCATGAAAGTGCTTTGACAATGGAAACCACCACTATTAATATATGGCTTAAAATTAGATAATAATTTCTTCACATTGGTCAACTATATGTCTACAGATTGCACATGTAGTAAGTAATATTTTGACATTAACTGTAGGTTTTTTTCTTCCCACCGCTTCCTGGTACTAGTTACCTGATCACTTTAGATCATTTAGATAATAGAACTTAGCAGGCTGGAGTCAGGACAGAACTACTCAGAATTTAGAAGTCATTTATCAGCTTTGAGCTTCACATTAGGCTTTTTGAAGAGTCCACGGTAGACACAATAGTGTTGAAATCATAGCTTTCCTTTGCAGAACATGGGGCATTTTGAGAGAAAAATTTGCTGAGCTCCAAAGCACTGAGAGATTTAAAAGACTCATTTTATACCAGGAATCAAAGAGTAAGGAAGAATGCATGAGTAGAATAACAGTCCCCAAAGAGGTAAAATTTGTCCTACATACAGAAAAAGAGAAGTAAGTAAGAGCAGAAGAGGCCTTGTGATTGGCTGAGGAGGCTGACCACATTGACTAGAGAAAACAACCGCAGGTGTGGCATAGACAAAAGGTCTACTGCTCAAGACCAAGAAGATGGGTTACAGCTCTGAAGAGGCCAGTGAGAACGGCACTTGGACCAGGACCCTTCCCTGATAACAAACAATGTAAGTGTACCACCCATCCCCTGCTCCAGGAATTTAAAGGAGAATTTTGAACTGAATGATTACTCAAAAGAGACTGAGCTGTAAGGCAAAAAGTGTATGTGACAAAAGCCATTAAGCAGAAAAGCTCATATTCTAGGCTAGGTTAAGCGATAAAAATTTTTTAAAAATTCGTTTTCTAACTTTAGAGCTTATGACTATGTTGAGATAGCATGTCCACTAACTATATGATTAGGCTTGAGGACACCTCAAGCTTTAGTTCTTCTTGGTTAATCTGAAAGCCTCCATCATCTAAAATGATTTTCAAGATTAGAAAGAGCAAGGAAAGAAAATCTCTTTCAAATAATTTTTTCATCTGTCACAAAATTTAAAATAGGTACATCTGTTATTATCATGGGTATTTCAGAAAACTACATTGAAAACTAGTTTCTTAAAGAGAACACATTATCTTAAGCAGATTAAACCTATTTTCATTCTATCTTAATTTAAAAATAACTTCACAAATCTAACTCAAAGTGTCTAGCTATCACATACAAATATTTTGAAATCTATTATAAGCTTAAAAAGTTTAGAAAGCTAGAAATTTTCTTTTATAAACTGTAAATAAAATTACGAAGTATAGTTAAAACAATAACTATTTAGATATGCAAATTACACTGAAATAGCTTTATATAATCAGCCTTTGTTTCAGCCTTGTCTTCCACTGACTACAGTAGATACTCTCTACAGTCTGCAGGTTTAACCATTTTTAGTCTAATTTCTGAGTCACACACCAAAGCTGACTGTATTACAATTAAGATATTTGATGTGTTAGCCATAATAAGCCATGCTAATTCATAATAGGATTATTAATGTTAGACATAACAAGATTATTAATATCAGGTTTTATATCAGCTATCCTCTTACTTAGTCTTAGGCACAAAGAAAGGTGAGGAGAAAATGGACTTGAGATACCTTTTTGATGTTGTTGCTTTGAAAGAATTAAATCCTAAAAGTAAATATTTAAAAACCATTATCTTCAATATTTTTTCTGTTCCAAAAAATTTGATTCAATGGAGCCATAAGATGGAGCAATTTTATCTTAATATGGACAAGTTAAATTTTGAAATGTTGCCATGGACATGGTATATGATTTTCAGAGAGAAAAAATAAATGGTAGTGTATGCTGGTTAACTTTCTTTTCTAAGAGCTCATATTTGCCTTGCACGATGGTATAACATCAATTTCATCATAGAATATTACTAACGAATTTACAGACAGAAAAGTAAACCAAAAATTTTATGTATTGGAACACTCTAAAATTATATTATCTAATAGCAAAGAAAATAATTGCTACCTTCAGAAGAAAAAAACTGAGCAAATCAGAGGACTCTAGATGCTGGCAAGGATGTGGAGAAACGGGCACCCTCCTACACTGTTGGTGGGAATGGTGCAGCCCCTCTGGAAAACGGTGTGGAGGTTCCTCAAAAAGTTAACAATAGAACTCCCCTATGACCCAGCAATAGCANACCTGAAGCACTGAACATATAGCAACATTACTGTAAATGTCAATATTTACGGACTACTGTGAAGGCAGTGGTAAAAAAGCAAGTTTTAATAAAATGTTTGAAACAAACAATCATTTAAAATATCTTAACAATTTAAGTCATTATAACTTCAAGTGTTTCTTTCCTTCTAAATTTTTGCTTCATATGATAGTGCAGGCAACACGTTTATAAAGCAAGCATTCATGAGTACATTGTATCTTATACAGTTAAGTGTTTATATAGAGTCTTCCACTATTCTTATCTAAGCATTCCTATTGTCTATCTACTGGTATCAATTGTAGGGTTGGAAGGCACTTTAGCAAACAAGTAACTGATTCAAAAAAAAAAAAGAGAGAGAAAGAATACATCTGTTATTAAGACAGACCTTTGATAGTAGATGCTGGTTATTAAGAATCCAAAAAATTTTCTCATTTTTGTTGGCATAGTCTGTGTTCTACATTGCCCTTTAGTCATGTTAATATTTCAGTCCAATGCATTTTCTTAGTTCAGCTGCAGTTTTTTCCAGTTGTTGAATGTTCCATTGCCATTGTCTTCTATTTGACTGGAGCTTGTTCACTTGACAATGCAAACGCTTAAGAATTGCACTATATCTCTTATGCTGTATCTGTTAAAACAAGAGTACATGTCCTGAATCTCCTCTCTGCTTTTCCCCCATGAAAGCTTACTCACTCTCTTTCCAGGGTCCTCCCTTAGTTCAGATCTTCTACACCATTATTATGACATGGGTCCTTTTGACAGTATGGTGAAGACTATGGATCCCTAAGAATAATGTTTTTAATGCATAAAATAAGACATACATGATTACAAAAAAAAATTTATATTGAAACACAGCACTGCAACAACATCAGGAGAATGGGGACAGAACACCGAAGCATTCCAAAACTATGAGACAAAGTGAAAACTTGTCAACTAACACTTCACATAAAGTCTTATAAACTTTATGTCATTCTAAGTTTTCAGTTTTTGTTAATTCTGTAAGTTCAGATAATTCATTGAAACTGGTGTACTGGTCTTGCTAATATGTTGACAAAATAAAAAATGACTTGAAAAGGATTAGAAATAATATAAACTGAAATATATTAGATATGAAACTATATTCAAAAAGATTTTTATAAACTGAATATATTTAAGGGGATATATATTTATATCTATCTTTCTATGTAGAAATATGTATACCCACTATATATATTTATATATTATATCTATTGGTATATTCAATAGAATATATTCAATAGGAGAGTATAGTCACCGAATGTGACCATACTCCTGTTCATAGAATATATTCATAGAAATAAAATAACTGAAATAAATTTTTGGTTAATCAATAAATTTGGTCAGTTGCATACTAGCATGCTTCTAAAATTATTCTTCAGTAGTAAGCTATGAAACTAATACACAATGGATCAGAGTAGAGAAGTGCAAAGTGCCCTTAGTGGGACTCCAGATCACCAGTAATAGCTAGATGTCACAAAAGGTATTAATACAGCTAAAGGAAGAATATATCATTAGAAGAGGTTTTGTGAAGAATGTGGCACACACATAGGAAAGTGAAGGAGTCATGTGCTGGTAGGGACTGTTATCTGACAAGTGCAACCAACCGTGTTATGGAGATTGGCTCCTTGAGCACCCAGAGCCAGAGGACAAGAACATTCAAATTCAGATGACTGACTTGATTTCCATGCTCACTAACCAATCTCTGGCTTCCAATGTAGTTTCCTTACAGGGAGAAGCACTAATGACTGACGTTAAGTTATCTGGTTTCCTTGGGAGTTTTATTATTGTAAATTAATAAACTGGTATTTGAATTTTATACACCAGTTTCTTGTAAACTTTACTAGCACCTCTCTATGTCTAAGCAATTCTGGGATACTGGCAAGTTTCTAAGCTCACAAGGTTAAAAGACAGTTTTGGCCAAGAAGTGACTTTATTTTTTTCTTTTTTACATGCCAGTATTTCATTTGTCTTATTTTATTTTAATTCCAGCTAGTTAACATACAATGTTATATTAGTTTCAGGTGTACAATATAGTAATTCATCAATTCCATACATCACCCAGTGCTCACCATGACAGATGCGCTCCTTAATCCCCATCACCTATTTCACCTGTTCCCCTACCCATTTCCCTCTGGTAACTAACCAGAATTTAAATAAAAACTTGAAACTAAAAATCAAACAAACAACAACCCCTCCCACACATACAACAAACTAGCAAAGGGAAGAGAGACAGAGAGAGAGAGAGAGAGAGAGAGAAGCGACTTTGTAAAGGCAAAGTTCACATTGTGAGCCTTCTTGAAAGCCAGCCGTTTGTTCAGCCTCTATTGGTAGCATTCATACTTTGAGATGTGTCTTAATGTTCAAATTTGATTATCTGTAGGCAGCTAAGGATGTAAATGGTTCTGTACAGAATGTAACTTTTTGCTTCTAGCAAGTGGATGGGCTACTACTCTCATTAAGTTACTGTTGCTGGCTAGACAGGAACAAGCAATAACGAAGGAGAGGTGGTGGTCACAAAACACAGTGGCAAAAAGAAAACAAGGCGCTGTACAAGGCAAATCTGATCTCATCCACTACTGTTTTCTTCCTCCCCTCCACTCTAGCCGCACTGCTCTTCTAATCTCTTAGCCCTGAAATGGTCTCATCTTAAGACCTTTGCACTTGCTTTTTCTTTTTCTTGGAAAGCTATTCCTCAGATCTGCATGCTTCGCTCCTTCACTTCTTTTAGGATTTTGCTGAAAGAGACCTTCTCAGTGCAGCTTTTGATGGCTATAAATCTAATATTTCACCCTCTCTCCCTACGCCACATATATTACATATTCCCTTCTCTGCTTCATTTTTTTTGTCCTTAATCCTATCTTTAGCTAACATGCCATATAGTTTACTTAAATATGTTGTTTATGTCTGTCTCTCCAACTAGAATGAAAGTTCATGAGGACATATATCATTAGAGGGGGGTTTGTAAAGAATGTGGCACACACATAGAAAAGGGAAGGAGTCATGTGCTATTTGAGACAGGTTTTGAAAATCAAATGGCTGCTACCCTACTTTGAGAAGAATGTTATTTAAAATATATTGCTAAATTCTGTATTGTTCATAGACAGAGAACAAATGGGTGGTTGCCAGAGGGGAGGTTGGATGGGAGAATGGGTAAAGTAGGTGAAGGGGATTAGGAATACAATTATTGTGATGAGCACTGAGTAATGTATAAAATTGATATATTGTATGCCCAAAATGATGATGTGATGTGATGTGATGTGATGTGATGTGATGTGATGTGATGGAGTCTGTATGTTAATCTGACTTCAATTTAAAAATGAACACCTCATCTATAGGGAGAAAATCAATTTGGACGACAGAAGATTTTTTCATCAGAAATCATGGAAGTCAGAAAGAAGTGTGGCACAGCATTTTTCAAATGTGGCAAGAACTGTCAACCCAGACTTTTATATGCATCAAAAATATCCTTCAGGAGTGAAGGGGAAATCAAGATATTCTCAGATGGAAAAAACTAAAACACTTTGTCACCAGTACACCTATCCTAAAATAATGAATTTATTTTTCTAAAGAGAAAGGAAATAATAAAAGAAGGAATTTTAGAGCATCAGGTAGGAAGGAAGAATATGATAGAGCAAAAATATAGGTAAACACAATTGACAAATGGAGAGAACACAGCTAAAGAGTATGAAGTTTTCTTTTTGAGATGATCAAAATTTCTAAAATTAACTGTGGTAATGGTTAAAAATTATTGATAAATAAACCAAAAACCATTGAATTATGTACTTTCAATGGATGAACTATATGGTATGTGAGTTATATCTCAACAAAGTTATTTTTAAAAACCAGAATAATGTAGCCTGGGAAAATGAGCACAAAAGAACTTCATAGGCAAAATGGGTAAATTTTCTATCTTGATCTAGGTGATGGTAATACAGGTGTAAATATATATCTTAGTCAAAATTAATCAAGCTAAACCTTTTAATTTGTGTACTTACTGTTACAACTACTATACCTCAATAAAGAATATTAGAGTTAAAAATTGCTAGGTAACCTCAAATTCCTTTCCAAAATGCTTTTTACCAATTTATACTCATACCAAAAGTATATCAAAATTCAGGTGCTCTATATATTACCAACTGTTATATTGATAATCAGAGGGGCTAAATATGGAACCTCATTGTGGTTTTAATTATCAACCCATTATTGTTAATTAGGTTTGTCAGTTTTTCCAGTGTTTTTTGGATATTCATATTTCAAAACATAAGACTTTTCATATCACTTACGCAGTGTTCTACTGGCTTGTTTGACATCTTATCTCTTAGTCACTTATAAATATCACAAATACATTCTATGAGTCTTTTCTTCTTTATTGTGGTCCATTTTAATAATCTAGAAATTTATGATACTGTGAAAAGCAGTATTTAATCATGCAGTTTGTGTGTGTCTTTTAAAAGAAATACTTTTCTGACACAAATGGTTACATTTGTCTCCTATATTGTATTGAATCTTCCTGAACATAGTTATAAGTGTTATAAGATAGAAATATAATTTTATTTCCAAATTTGCTTTATTTTCCCACATGACTAACTTATTTTGTTTGTACCATTTATGATGGATTATATCTGGATTCTTTTTTCTATTTCATTAATCATTGTACTTCTACTTTGATGCCATGGATAGTGTCTTACTATTTCTAGTTTTATAATAAATCTTGATCTAGAAGGTAAAAAAATAACCATTTATTTAGATTACTAGTAAAATATAAGATAAAGTAATGGTAGTTATTAGAAAAATGTTTTGTGAAGGTGAAGATTTTTAGCTTCACATTCTCTGATGCTTTTTTACTGTGCTAAATTAGCCACAAGCAAACATATCTTTTTAGTTTTCAAATTAATGTCTTAGGATGAAAATTATTTATTTATCCTCAACAACATATTCTTTTCTATTTTTGTTCTCCATTTATTTAAACAATAATGGTCACAGAAATCTACTAGTGGTACCCCAAATTTAATTTCACTTTCAATTTTGCATTATCAGTTTATTTGATTCTTAATAATTGAAAGTATGAAGTCAGAAAGGTTTTGGATACTAATGACTTCCATTGCCTTTTACTCTGTTTTAAGGAGTTTCTGATGGTTATCTAGTAATGGTCATCCTTTTTGACTTGATAGATAGCCTCTGCTTTCTAGCTATTAATTGAGCACGAAGTTGTAGGGAATGAGACCTAGAATAATTCCCAGCAATATTTTAATTTTCTAAAAAATCTTTATTTATTTATTTTAAGAGAGAGCACACGCATGCATGCACACAAGTGGGGAAGGGGCAAAGAGAGAGGGAGAGAGAGAATCCCAAGCAGGCTCTGTGCTGTCAGTGCAGAGCCAGATTCAGGACTCAAACTTACAAATGGTAACATCACAACCTGAGCCAAAGTCAAGAGTGGAACACTTAACCAACTGAGCCACCCAGGCACCCTCCTAGGCCACATTTTAATAGGAATGAGTGCTTGCTCATGTACCCCAATGTTCATAGCAGCACTCTCCACAATAGCCAAAACACGGAAAGAGCCTAAGTGTCCATCAACGGACGAATGGATCAGGAAGATGTGGTTTATCTATACCATGGAATACATGGCAATGAGAAAAAATGAAATCTGGCCATGTGGAGCAACATGAATGGACCTTGAGGGTGTTATGCTGAGTGAAATAAGTCAGGCAGAGAAGGACAAATATCATATGTTTGCACGTATAGGAGGATTAGGAGGAACTTAACTGAGGAACAAGGGGGAGAAGAAGGGGGGAAATGGTGGGGGAAAGGGAGCGAGGAAAACCATGAGAGACTCTTGAATGCTGACAAAAACTGAGAACTGATGGATGTAGGGGGGAGGGGGGATGGGCATGGAGGAGGGCACTTGTGGGGATGAGCACTGGGTGTTACGTGGAAACTAATTTGACAATAAACTATTTGTAAAAAAAAAAAAAAAAGGAATGAGTGCTTGCTTTGTTTGAATACATTTCACATATTTAAGTATCTTAATGAAAGAGTTATCTCTAATGATTTAAACTTTACTACTTTTTATAGTTCCTTTTTGTTCTCTAGCTGTTTTAGGAATTGAGAGTAAACTATGGAAATTATAAATATAGTTTAACCTTAAGAAATGATAACATAAAGCATCAAAATCCACATAATTAAGACTTACCTCTATTTCTTTTCTTAATTTTTTATGTGTCTTTTCTTCTTCCTCAAGAAAACAAGTTTTTTCAATGATAGATTCTTTTATAGTTAGAATTTTATCCTTGAGCTTTATAATGTCTTCCTGCATGTTTATAAAATTTAAAATATACAAGTCAAACAATGAATGGGCAGTATAAGTCCAACATTTTCAATGTTTCTATCATTAAAAAAAATAGTCATCATATTTAATTTTGGTAAACAGGATTAGAATATTACTTCTATAGGTACAAAAATAAAAAACTGTTATTCAAATGAATAAACTTTTGATTTAAAAATTTAAAATTAAAACTAAATGTAGATAAGACATTAAAAAAAAGTGGTATTCATAGTGACAACTACCCAGCAACAGTGTAAAGGATACTTTTAAATTCTCTAGCAAGAAATGATATTTTAAATTTATATCTCCCTCTATCTTCAAAAAATACTATAAAAATAGAAAAATTCTTAAGGTACAATTATTAATTGATACTGTTTGTGTAACAGCATTAAGCATACTATATTGATTTGAATATTGATTTGGTTGGATTCATTAGTCTAAGCTAGGGCTTCAACATTTTTGTGAGTCACCAGTTTCTGCAACAAATGGATTAATTATTCACTGCAATTCTGTTTGATTCTATATTTTTATTAATCCACAGGGGATTTGAGAACAGTTCCTTTATGCATTTATACATTTGGCATAGTTGTTATATAACTTATGTATTTAAGTTTTCAGAAGTTGTGAAAATAGTTTCTAAATCTAGTTAAAGTAGCTATGAGTGTTTTATTAAGTTAATGATAAATTTATCACTTAATAAGGGAGCTTGCAAAAAAGGAGTAATAAAAAAAGTTTTGATAAGTGATATTTCAAACCTGTACTTGTTTTATGTGGCTTCCTTCTGGATTTTGGAGATTTTGCATAAGTTCCTCTTTCATTGTTTTTAGTTTTTTAACAAGATCTCGTTTTTTATGGAGTGTAGTCATGAATGACCTTTTGCTTACAACCTCCCACAAACTATCTTTATGCTCTTTTATTTTTGCATAATATTCATTATATCTTATCATGTGTTCCTCAAAGTCTTCTTGGGCTCCTTCTATGTCAAATTTAAGCTTTACATTTTCTGTATGTAAGGATTTGATTTGAGTTTCCAGGTTCCCACACTGAAGCTTGGTATTCTCTATAGCAGCGTCTTGATGATAAATTTGCCTTTCTGTTTCTTTAGCTTCTGCAGAGACAGATGCTATTTGTTTTTCAAGCTCATGGAGTTCATCCTGTAAAATATTTCAATATTATTATTAATTTATGATACTCAAAAGGATACTATTGTTTTGATCCATAATTCATGTAGTAAAATCACAACATAAAAATATGTATTTATCAGATATTGAAAAATTGTTACACAAAAAGAACCACTCAATAAGTAACAAATCATCTGATAATCTTGGAGTGAGCCCAGAGTTATATATTTCTTACTTTTTCATGTTCATCTAATTCAAAATATTAAAATTTTATCATTTGTGTTAACATTTTATATATAAAAGGTACTTTACAATCATTTAAATAATATATTTATGGAATCAGAGGAACACACTGAAGAAAGATAATATTATGAAATTGAAAAAGCCCTAGGTTAAAAATCAAAAGATCTAGATTCTAGGGCCCTTACTGTCATTTACTAGTTGGTACAATCATATATAGCAAACTTAATTGCCCTATATAAATCTAACCCTCACTTTATTCATTTATAAATGACTATAAGGATGTCTGCCTTACCTCTCTGGGGCAGTTGGCATTTCTCACCAGTATCACCATTTTTTTTTAATGTTTTATTTTTTTTTGAGAGAGAGCATAAGTGGGGGAGGGGCAGAGAGAGAAGACAAGAGGATCCAAAGCAGGCTCTGCGCTGACAGCAGTAAGCCCAATATGGGGCTTAAATTCAGGAACCCTGAGATCATGACCTGAGTTGGGAGTCAGATGCTCAACTGACTGAGCCACCCAGGTGCCCCACCAGCACCTTCTTTTTAAAACATTGTTTTCACACCACCATTCTTCTCTGGTTCTCCTCAGGTACCTGAGCATTCCTTCTCAATCTCAGTTGTTCCTTCAATTATAGGTCTACCTCAGGGCGCAACCATTATAATTTCCCCTTCTTATTCTATGTATATTCCTTGGGTAATCTTATCCATACTTGCATGTAGAGCTACATATATGCCAATGATTCACAGAATGCAAGTGGTTGTTAAGTCCTACACCCAGATTCCACTGTCCGTTTCAAATTAACCATGTCCCCAAATCAGACTAATCTTTCTCCACTTCCTATAATGTTCTTCCTTGCATTACTTATCTATTGTCAGGACCACAAAACCTCAGTGACATACAACAATAAATAATTATTGCTCACATGAAAGGAAGCAGCTGGAATTGGCTAGATGCTGACATTGGTTAGATTTGCTCAAATGTCTGGGAATCGACTGGCTGTAAGATGGTTTGGTTTGGCTGACTGGGCTGGCTGTGATGTCTTGGCTTTTCTTCATATATATCTTATCCTCTAGTGGGACAGACCAGGCTCTCCTTCTCATGATGATAGCAGATGCAAAAGAATGGAAGCATCGTTTTTTGTGGAATTATGGAAAAGCTTTTTCAAGCTTCTATTTATAACATCTGTTAACATCCCAGCTAGTCATATGATGCAACTCACAGTCAAAGGGTAGAAGTATGCCCATCCATGGTAATGATACCATGATAATGATGGTGAAGGGTATGAATATAGACAAGGATGAAGAATTAGAACCAAAATTGTGAATTATCATACCCCTGGATTCCCAAACTAATTAACTAATGGTACTACTTTGGGAGTCATCCCTAATTCTTTCCTTTTCCTTATAATCTATATCTGTTAACAAATTTTCTAGATTCTCCCACCAAAACAACTCTGCAGACCATCATCCATCCTTTTTTTTCTATCTAGTAAGGCCATTCTCTTTAAATAAATTTATAATTTTGAGAAGAAGCAATGCATTAAAAAGTCAGACCAAGTTACGCTTTTCCTTGCAGAGACAAGAAAGAGAAAAATACATGCTGAGGAACGTCTATTTTTAATCTCCAGCTCTGATATTTCAAATGCCCACTTGACATTTCTATTTGGATACCCCATAGACATCTCAACTATACATGTTCAGAAAATAATCTACACACCCAACATGTTCCTCCTCTAGCCTTCCTGATTTCAATAAATTGCACCACCTTACACCTAGATACTCAAGACCTACAAGACATTCTTGATTCATCCCTTTTTCTAACCCACCAGAGCCTAATCCAGCAAAGTGGGCCTCCAAAATAAAATCCCAAATTCATTTCTGACCAATTTTTTTTAGCATGGCCTGACTCCTGCTTGGTGTCCCTATTTCCATTCTTCCCCCTCTCCCACAACTGGACACCATATATCAGGTGGAAGAATCTTTCAAAAAAATAAATCATATCATGTTACTTCCCTGCTCAAAACTTTCCAGTGGTTTCCTATTGCATTAATAATAAAATTCAAATTCCTTAATGTGGCTTACAAAGCCATATATCCTCTAGTCACTATTTACTGTGCCATCCCTCTCACATTCTACTCTACTCTCTTCCACCTTCCTTTCTGTTTATTAAATGTGCCTAATGCCTTTCTATCAGAGAGTATTTTTATTTGTCCTCTCAACCTTTGATTTGCCTACCTTTAGTTATTACCCCTTGGGGTCTTTGTCTTTCACAATTCAGTTTTATTATTACTCTACAAATAATCTTCCCTGAATTAAAACATAGATTAACCATCCATCCTCCTCCTTGCATTACTCTCTATACTCTTTCTTTTGTAACACATCAATAAATGGAATTACCTTTTTTTGTTTTATTTCTTTATTGCCTGCCTCCCCTGACTAGAAAGTAAGACCCATGGGTGCAGTAACCTTGTCTGTTTTCTTTACTATTATCTTCTCAGTGCTTAAAATTGTATCTAGTACAAAGAAGGTACTCAATAAATGTTAAATGAGTGAATGAATGATGCACAGGGACACATACACTGCCAGCTAGATGAGGCTATTAACACTATTGATCAATATGGGAAAAGATGATATTTCCACTGACTTAGTAATCATCTCTTCTCTCTCCTGGACTAATATAATAGGTTATTAATGTTTCTCCCTGGCTTTAGTCAATTCCTCCTTCAATCCATTTCTACCCTCCCACTAGAACTATATTTGTTGTTCTCCTCCCTCTCCTTCCCTTCTTCCTCATGCCCAACATCTCCTCCTCCTTTTACCTCTCCTCTTTCTTCTTCTGTCCCTTGTTCTTCCCCTCTCCCTCTTCTCTTTTTTTGTTTATAGACTCATTGAGGTAGAATTTACATAAACTGCACATATTTAAACTTTAAAATTTGATGAGTTTCGATTTACTTTGACCCTCATGAGACCATCACAATTAATAAACATATCCATTATCTACAAGTTTCCTCCTGCTACTTTGCAATCCATCCTTCTTCCCCATCTCTCCGTTCCCAATCATTTATTTGCTGTTACTAAAGATAAGCTTGCATTTGCAAAAATTTTATATAAATAGAATATCACAATATATACTTTTTAAGTCTTTCACTCAGCATAATTACTTTTAGATACATCTGTATTGTTGTATATATCATTGGCTCCTTTAAACAATTTTTTTAATGTTTATTTATTTTTGAGAGACAGAGAGAGACAGAGCATGAGCAAGACAGGGGCAGAGAAAGAGGGAAACACAGAATCTGAAGCAGGATCCAGGCTCTGAAATGTCAACACAGAGCCCAACATGGGGCTTCAATACATGAGCCATTAGATCATGACCTGCACTGAAGTCGGACGCTCAACCAACTGAGCCACCCAGGTGTCCCTTGCTCTTCCTTTTTATTGCTGAGTAGCATTCCATTGAATGGGTATACCACACTTTGTTCTGATGGGTATTTGTGTTGTATGCAGTTTTTCAGTGAGCATAAACTTTCATTTCTCTTGGATAAACAAATATCTAGAAGTTGAATGGCTAAGTTATACAGTAAATGTCTTAACCTTTAAGAAACTGTAAACTGTTTCTTAAGTGGTTGTCTTTACATCCTAAATAACAGGACCTGAGAGTTCCAATTCTTCCATTTCTTGCACCTTCCTTATAATATTTAGTATGGTCAGTCTTTCTAAATTTAATCACTCCAGCAGTAAAGAGTAGTATCTCATTATGATTGAAATTTGCATTTCTTTAATGATGAATGATATCATCCTTTCATTTGTTTGTCTTTCGTAATATCTTCTTTGATAAAATGACTAGACAAATATTTTGTCCATTTTTTAATTGGGTTGCTTGCCTTCTTGAGTTGTAGGATTTGTTTATATAGTGTAAACACAAGCACATTGTCATATGTCTTTTCAAATAATTTTCCCAGTCTATGACAATCCAAGTGTCCACAGGGCTCCAAAAAAATATATCATATGTCCATTTCTATACACGTCTCTTAAGTAGAAATTAGAAAATAGTTCTGATGAAGTCCAATTTAAAAACTTTTGTGTCCTATTTAAGACATCTTTACCAAACTCAGTATCACTAAACTTTTCTCCTATGTTTTCTCCTAGACATTTTATAGTTTTAATTCTTACACTTAGGCTGCTAATCCATTTTGAGTTTTCTATGTGGTAGGAGGTAAACATTGAGGTTCACTTTTTTTGCATGTGGCTGTCCTTTATCATTGTTGAAAGATTATCCTTTCTCTAAAGAATTTCCATTGCACCTGTCTTAGCGAGGTTGGCTGTTATAAAACAAAACAAAACAGCAATAGATTAGATGGATTAAACAACAAGCATTTATTTCTACAGTTCTGGAAAATCAAAGTGCCAGCAGATTCAGTTCCTGATGATGACCCTGTCTCTGGTTTGCAGATGGCTGCCTTCTTCCTGTGTCCTCATGTGGCTTCTCTTCCTCTTCTTTTTTTTTAAACATTTTTTTAAGGTTTTTTTTTTTTTTTTTTGAGAGAAAGACAGAGTTCTAGTGGGGGAAGGACAGAGAGAGAGGGAGACAGAGAATCCGAAGTGGCCTCCAGGTCTGAGCTGTCAGCATAGAGCCTGATGCAGGGCTCTAACTCATGAATTGGGAGGTTATGAACTGAGCTGAAGCTGAATGCTTAACTGACTGAGCCACCCAGGTGCCCCTCTCTTCTCTACTTATAAAGACAGTAATTCTATTATAGAGGCACCAGTCTCATAAACTCACCCAAATCTTACTTCCCAAAGGCTTCACCTCCAAATTTCATCACAGTAGAGTAAGCATAAACATTTAATCCATAATAGCACCTCTGAAATCAATTGATACCTGTGGGGCTATTTCTGTCGACTCTATTCTATTCAATGGATCTGTAGGTCTATCTTTATTCCATATCATACTGTCCTGATTGCTCTATAATAAATCTTTAAGTGAGGAATATATAAACTTTGTTTTTCTTTTTCAAAATTGTTTTGACTATTCTAGGGCCTTTCCATTTTCATGTGACTTTTAGAATCTGCAGTCAATTTCTCCAAAAAAAAAAATTCCTGCTAGGATTTTGATTAGAATTGCTTTTAAACTATAGATAAAATGGAAAGAACTGACATGTTAACAATACTCATGAAAATGGTATATCTCTCAATTTATTTAGGTCTTAATTTCTCTCATCAGTGTTTTCAGCATATCAGTCTTACAAATTGTCTTAATCTGCTTGGGCTTCCATCATAAAATACCACAGACTTAGTGGCTTAAATAACAGACATTTATTTCTCACGGTTCTAAAGGCTGAAAGTGTGTCAGCATGGTTGGGTTCTGGTGAGAGCTCTCTTCCTGGCTTGCAGACAGCCACCCTCTCACTGTATCCTTACATCTCAAAGGCCCCTATCTCCAGATACAATCAATTGGGGGTTAGGGCTACAACATATGAATTTGGGCGGGGGGGGGGGGACACAAACATTCAGCTCATAACACAAAAATTTTGTCACATTTACCTATAAGTAAATGTTAATGCTGCTGTAAATGATATTGCTGTTTAAATATTAATTTCTGGTTGTTTCTTTCATATATAGAAAAACAACTGATATTTATATATTAATCTTGTACCCTGCAACCTTCATAAATTCACCTATTAGTTCTAATCTAGTTTTTTAAAAAAAGATTCCTTAGGATTTTCTAAAGATAATCATGCTGTGATGAAAAGTGGTTTACTTCCTCCTTTCTGATATGGATGTGTTTTATTTGTTTTTCTTTCATGATTGCACTTGTTTGAACCACCAGTACGATAGAAAGAACAGACGTGGTAAGAGCATACATCCTGGCCTTGTTCCTGATCTTCAGGGAGAAACAGTCTTTTGCCATTAGGTATGAAGTTGGCTGTAGGATTCATACATAGATGTATATGCCCCTTTTTAGGTTAAGGAAGTTCTACTCCTAATTTGCTGAGAGTTTTTATCATGAATGGATGTTGGATTATGAAAAGTATTTCTTGTGCGTCTATAATTCTCTTTCTAAAATATAAATGTAATTATTTGCAAGCCCATCAAAACCTCCCCACTACCTGTGGAATAACATCCAGGTTTCCTATCATAGTATATATCTCCCACCATGTCTCAAAAGACACCCTATGCTATACTGCCACCAAACTACATGTACAGTTGACCCTTCAACCACACAGATTTGCACTGCGTGGGCCCACTTATAGGAAGATTTATATGTATGTAAATTTATTTTATATACACATACATATACATACATACACGCATATAGTACAGTACTGGAAATGTATTTTTCTTGTGATTTTCTTTTTTTAATATAATTGTCAAATTGGTTTCCATACAACACTCAGTGCTCATCGCAACAAGTACGCTCCTCAATGCCCATCACCCACTTTCCCCTCTCCCTCACCCCCCATTATCCCTCAGTTTGTTCTCAGTATTTAAGAGTCTCTTATGGATTGCCTCTTCTCTGTAACTTTTTCCCCTCCCCCTCCCCCATGGTCTTCTATTAATTTTCTCAAGATCCACAAATGAGTGAGAATATATGGTATCTGTCTTTCTCTGCCTAACTTATTTCACTTAGCATAATACCCTCCAGTTTCATCCATGTTGCTGCAAATGGCCAGATTTCATTCTCTGTTGTTGCCAAGTAGTGTCCCATTGTATATATAAATCACATCTTTATCCATTTGTCAGTTGATGGACATTTACGCTCTTTCCATGATTTGGCTATTGTTGAAAGTGCTGCTGTAAACATTGGGGTACATGTGCCCCTATGTATCAGTACTCCTATATCTCTTGGGTAAATTCCTAGCAGTGCAATGGCTGGGTCATAGGGTAGTTTTACTTTTAATTTTTTGAGGAATATCTATACTGTTTTCCAGAGCAGCTGCACTAGTTTGCATTCCCATCAACAGTGTAAAAGGGTTCCATTTCTCCACATCCTCACCAGCATGTATAGTCTCCTGATTTGTTCATTTTAGCCACTCTGACTGGTGTAAGGTAGTATCTCAGTGTGGTTTTCATTTGTATTTGATGAGTGACATTGAGCATCATTTCATGTGTCTGTTGGCTGTCTGGCTGTCTTCTTTGGAGAAGTGTCTGTTCATGTCTTCTGCCCATTTCTTCACTGTATTGTTTTTTGACTTTTGAGTTTGGTGATTTCCTTATAGATTTTGGATACTAGCCCTTTATCCGACATTCATTTGCAATTATCTTTTCCCACTCCATTGGTTGCTTTTGAGTTTTGTTGATTGTTTCCTTTGCAGTGAAGAAGCTTTTTATCTTGATGAGGTTCCAATAGTTCATTTTTGCTTTTCTTGCCTTTGGAGATGTGTCGAGTAAGAAACTGCTGCAGGGGGGCGCCTGGGTGGCTTAGTCGGTTGAGCGTCCGACTTTCGCTTAGGTCATGATCTCGCGGATCATGGGTTCGAGCCCCGCGTCGGGCTCTGTGCTGACTGCCAGCTCAGAGCCTGGAGCCTGTTTCAGTCTGTGACTCCCTCTCTCTCTGACCCTCCCCTGCTCACGCTGTGTCTCTCTCTCTCTCTCTCTCTCTCTCCTAGATATAAATAAAAATATAAAAAAAAAGAAAGAAAGAAAGAAAGAAACTGCTGCAGGTTAGGTCAAAGAGGTTGTTGCCTACTTCCTCCTCTATGGTTTTGATGGTTTCCTGTCTCATATTTAGGTCTTTCATCCATTTTGAGTTCATTTTTGTGTAAGGTGTAAGAAAGTGCTACAGTTTCATTCTTCGGCATGTCACTATCCAGTTCTCCAAGCACTATTTGCTAAAGAGATTGTCTTTTTTCCATTGGATACTCTTTCTTGCTTTGTCAGATTACTTGGCCATACATGTGTGGGTCCAATTCTGGATTCTCTATTCTATTTCATTGGTCTATGTGTCTGTTTTTTTACCAATACTAAACTGTCTTGATGATTACAGTTTTGTAGTATAGGCTAAAGTCTGGGATGGTGATGCCTCCTCTTTTGGTTTTCTTCTTCAATATTACTTTGGCTATTCAGGGTCTTTTGTGATTCCATACAAATTTTAGGATTGTTTGTTCTAGCTTTGAGAATAATGCTGGAACAATTTTGATTGGGATTGCATTGAATGTGTAGATTGCTTTGGGTAGTATTGACATTTTAACAATATTTATTTTTCCAATCCATGCACATGGACTGTTTTTCTATTCCTTTGTTTTTCCATTTCTTCAATTCCATTCATAAACTTCCTATACTTTTCAGCATACAGATCTTTTATATCTTTGGTTAGGTTTATTCCTAGGTATTTTATGGTTCTTGGTGCAACTGTGAATGGGATCAGTTTATTTCTCTTTTTGTTGCTTCATTATTGGTATATAAAAATGCAACTGATTGCTGTACATTGATTTTCTACCCTGTGACTTTGCTGAATTCATGGTGATCAGTTCTAGCAGACCTTTGGTGGAGTCTGTTGAGTTTTCCATGTAGAGTATCATGTCGTCTGCGAAACGTGAAAGTTTGACTTCATCTTTGCCAATTCTGATGCCTTTTATTTCAGTTTGTTGTCTGATTTCTGATACTAGGACTTCCAACACTATGTTAAACAACAATGGTGAGAGTTGATATCCCTGTCACGTTCCTGATCTCAGGGAGAAAGCTCTAGTTTTTTCCCATTGAGGATGATGTTAGCTGTGGGCTTTTCATAAATGGCTTTTATGATGTTTAAGTATGTTCCTTCTATCCCGACTTTCTTGAGAGTTTTTATTAAGGAAGGATGCTATAGTTTGTCAAATGCTTTTTCTGCATCTATTGACAAGATCATCTGGTTCTTATTTTTTCTTTTGTTAATGGGATGTATCACATTGATTTGCGAATATTGAACCAGCCCTGCAACCTGGCAATGAATCCCACTTGATCATGGTGAATAATTCTTTTTACATGCTGTTGAATTCGATTTGCTAGTATATTGTTGAGAATTTTTGCATCCATATTCATCAGGGATATTGGCTTGTAGTTCTCTTTATTTTTGCTGGGTCTCTATATGGTTTGGGAATCCAAGTTATGCTGGCTTCATAGAATGAGTCCAGAAGTTTTCCTTCCATTTCTAGTTTTTGGAACAGCTTGAGACAGATAGGTTATTAACTCTGTTTTAAATGTCTGGTAGAATTCCCCAGGGAAGCCATCTGGCCCAGTCTCTTATTTGTTGGGAGATTTTTGATAACTGATTCAATTTCTTCACTAGTTATGGGTCTGTTCAAATTTACTATTTCTTCCCATTTGAGTTTTGATAGTGTGTTTGAGAACTTGTCTATTTCTTCCAGGATGTTCAATTTGTTGGTGTATAATTTGTCATAGTATTCCCTAATAATTTCTTGTATTTCTGAGGGATTGGTTGTAATAAATCCATTTTCCTTTTTTTTTTTTAATCCATTTGGGTCCTCTCTCTTCTTTTTGAAAAGCCTGGCTAGAGGTTTATCAATTTTGTTTATTCTTTCAAAAAACAAACTCTTGGTTTCACTGATCACTTGTGATTTTTAAAAAGTTTTTAATGTTTATTTATTATTGAGAGACAGAGTATGAGCATGGGAGGGGCAGAGAGAGAGGGAGACACAGAACCTGAAGCAGGCTCCAGGCTCTGTGCTGTCAATGCAGGGCTTGAACTCACAGACTGCAAGGTCATGACCTGAGCTGAAGTCGGTTGCTTAACTGACTGATCCACCCAGGCAACCCACTTGTGATTTGTTAATGACATTTTTTTTCTCTAGCTTACTTTATTGTAAGAACACAGTAATTAATACATATAAGTTACAAAATACGTGTTAATAGATTATGTTATTGGTAAGCCTTCTAGTCAACAATAGACTATTAATAGTTAAGTTTTTGAGGAGTCCAAAGTTATATGTGGATTAAATTGGGCCAGGGGTGGGCACCCCTAACACCCTGTTATTCAAGGGTCAACTGTAGGTCTATGAATGTATTAATGCTAGTTCATGCCTCTGTGGATTTTCTTAGGATCTTGTCTGGATGTCTGGAATACCATCCTCCGTAGAACCTAAGGAGGTTCAAGAAGACCTCCAACTGTCTTCTTTTTTTTTTTTTAAGACTTAAAAAATCGTTTTAATTTTATTTGAGAAAGAGAGAGAGTACAAGCAGGGAACAGGGGCAGAGGGAGAGAGAGAGGGAATCCCAAACAGGTTCCATGCTCAGCACTGACACGGGGCTCAATCGCACAACCCTGGGATAATGACCTGAGCGAAAATCGAAGAGTCGGATGCTCAAGTGACTGAGTTACCCAGGAATCCCTCCAGCTGTCTTCTTTTAAACTCAACTGAAAAATGACTTTGTGATTACTCCTTCTTCAGTGTTAAACATCTCTCTATTCTTGACATTACTACCCTACTATTATTTATTATTTGTCTCCCTCATAAATAGATGGTGAGCAACTTAACAGTGAGGACAGTGCTTGGCAAAATGTTTAATAGAAAACAAGCCCTCATTATAGGTGAAATAACATCTGTGAAACTCATTGAAAATTGAGAAGTTTTACAGAAAATTTCTTCATAAAAAGCTAAGACATTGTTATTTTTGTATTATAGTCTCTTGCAAAAAATGTATTCTTTTCTAAAAGTGAGTAATGCAAAGCAGCTATTTATAAGATATCCACCTTACCATGATAGTATAATTATTATCATCATATGAAAGATGAATTAATACCTAAAGCCAACATCGAAAGCCAGCTCTATACTGTCCACCAAGGCCCCAGCAGGATACTTTACATATATTTACAAATATTAATTCATTTAATCCTCATGAAACTTCTAGTTAGGTCACATCATTATCTCTATTTTACAAATAGGAAAACAGAAGCACAAAGAAATTAAACCATGGAGCTAAAGGTGGCAACTTTTGCCTTTCAAACTAGGCACCTGGGCTCTAGAGCCTATTCGTTTCATGTCCATAATATATTTATTATTTACTCTTTACAAAGCAGAGAGTAAATGCACTGTTTCTGTTTTTGCTTCTATAGCTATATTAACAGAGTATAACTATCTAATTGTGCTGAATGCTAAAAAAAAAAAAAAAAAAAAGCAAGCACAGCTGTGGCTTCCAGATTCCTTGTGGTGGAATTACAAATATATTATGAAATATAAGGAACACAAAAATGTTTCTTACCAACTTGAAATGTTCACTGACAACTATAACTCACAAGCCATGGCTTTAAAAACACTACCTTAAAATCTTAACCTTCCTTCAATTTAACATTTTAGAAAAACTATCAAATAGCAGTGAATTTAAAATAATTCTATGTGATAAACTTGGTTTTATGTGCATACTACAGTTGCAGTGACATTGCTGAATCATTGTATATTGGGTGTGTAAAATGCTCCATGAAACTGGATTACTTGTATAGACTTCACTTAGGGATAACAGAATAATCAAGAAGGAGTAAACATGAAAAATAGGAGTTTAGAAATTGCCTCCCTAAATTAAGTATCTTTAATAACTTCCCTATTAATAATTTAATATAGTTTTAAAGACAGTAAATACTCATTTAAAAAACTATATGAAATAGGTTACCTGCAAATGGAACAGAACTTTTTTGTTTTTTTCTATCTCTGATGTTTGTGATTGTTGTTGCTTTGCAACTTGCTCCACAGCATCAGTTAATGAAGATGTGTCTTGGTTAGCCAGAGCTAGACAAAGAATAAAGTACATAATAAAAATTTAAGTGTAATAACTCAAAGAGAGTTAGTGTTTCTTTACTTGAAGTCATGAAAAATGTGATATTTCTTGTAAATAAAGTAGATTTAGGGTTGGTAATATTCCCTTTATGACTATAAACAAAACCAAAATCAATGCAATAATACTATGCAATTCAGAATCACCTACTGTAATGTTATACCTGTTCCTGTATGGAATAGTATAAATATTTTGATTGTCCTCATCTTTTTTATCCAGACCACTTATACACAGACATAATTACTGTGCTACCATAACAACTATATAGCAATTATAGTTGATGAATTTTCATTATAGGCCTGTATTTCCAGGTTGTTATGCTTTTTTTAATATCATATAAGTTCCTTCTGGGAGAAATTTAAGTTTCCCTCCATTCTATTTGGCTATAAATTTTAACACAATCATCCTATCATACTACTTTTTTGGTGCTATCTTTTATTTATTTCTTAAGACTGCTTCATTACCTTCTTCAGGAACTCCTTGACTCTTCATTTCTTTGTTGCCTGACATTCTGTGTCTCTTTCCCCCTTTTTGGTTTCCCTCTTTTGTGTCTATAAAGTAATCAATATTGATAATTTCTCACTTTTCTTTTTTTTTGTGTGTGTTTGTCATATATCCTGGAGATCCTGAAAGCAAATTGGTTATACCTCAAAAGAGATGACAAGGATATTTCATCATTAGTTCCTAGAATTAAAACACAATGGTTAAATGAAAGAGCTTTGGAGGAAAACTGAACTGTATTTGTAACTTGGTTCTCCCGCTTTTTAGCTGTTATGACCTTGAGCAAATTACTTAACTTCTTTGATCATCAGGGTCCTCATCTATAAAGCCTCAAAAGGCTGTCATAATAAGGTGATATGTGTAGCATGCTTAGCATAGAGCCTGACATACATAGTAAGTAATTATTATGGACTCTGTCTAGGGTTTCCTTTGCTAGTTCCTCCTCAGCTTCCTCATCTATGTCAGTGTCCCAATGCTAAGTCCTCAGGTATGTTTTCTATACTCACTCTTCAAGTGATGTCATCTAGTTGTATAGCCTTAAAATCCACTTACAGGTTTTATCCTATTCATATCTCTAATTTGAACATCCTTCTTGATCCCCAGACTCAAATCTCAAATAGATTTGAAGACGTTTCAACTTAATATATTCCAAACTGAACTCTGTATTTCTCTGTTCACTCTACCACCACCACTAAACCTCCTCCTTCACAGTCTCCTCCACCTCAGTAAAAGCTTTTTGCTTGTTTAGGCCCAAAACTCCGGAGACATTAGCAAGTAGTTCTCTAAAAAAGTGTAGAACACACAACAATTCAACAAGACTTGCTCAAGGTAATCATAAGTAAGAGTTCATTGTTGATGTTTCATAGGCCCTTTGGGAAATCC
Organism: Crocuta crocuta; assembly: GCF_008692635.1. Classification (NCBI taxonomy): domain Eukaryota; kingdom Metazoa; phylum Chordata; class Mammalia; order Carnivora; family Hyaenidae; genus Crocuta; species Crocuta crocuta. The sequence goes on from NW_027532407.1 coordinate 954,830, forward strand.
CTTAAGATATTTTCCAAGTATGTGGCCCAGGACTTCTGCCTCAATTGTCTACCCAAAGGACAAGCCAGAATCTTGACTTTTTTCTCTTACACGATGCATGCAATTCTTTTAGCAAAACCTATTGGTTCTGTTTTTAAAGTCTATTGGACTCTGCTCACTACTTAGCACTTCCAAATACTATCTTAGTAGAGAAGGCTGCCCTGATAACCTTCTTTAAAACATGACCTCCCCTTCTTCATTCTCCATTTTCTGACCCTGCCTCCTTTTTCTTAATAGCATTTGTCACCACTGATATTTTATATACATTTGTTTCTTTGCTATCTCCCTTTACTAATATAAGCTCCACAAAGGTAGAGACCTGAAACGGTGCCTGACACTTTCTAGCTGTCTGTTTGTAGTCTATCTTCATTCCAATTTACCCTGTTCTACGGATAGAATAATGCTCCTAAAATACTGTGCCCACCATGTCCACATCACAAGCTTTCAACTCCATCACAGATGGCATTTTCCTTAAGAAGGCTTGCTTGATCTTTCTGTGTAGATATGATCCCTCCCTCTTTTTAGTGCAATTGTTTCTATATCTCTGTTATACCATGATGACAGTTTAGTACATAGAGTAAGATAGAGCCAGCTTTGAATTCAGGTTGTACCACTTACTAGTTTATTATGTAAATTCTTTCCAATCTGGGCCTCATATTCTTTATCTATAAAGCAGAAACAACAGTAATACCTGTCTTGTTAGGATTATTGTGAGGACTAAATGAAATAATGCAAGACAACATGTAGCAAATTCCCGCTACTTAACAGTTTTTATTCTTATTATTTCCATTATTTTATACATATTTCTCCATTAGACTATAAGCTCCAGGAAGACACATACAGTGTCTTACTCACTTTTGTATTCCCTAAAAGCCTGTTGGAGAAATCTTGAAAAATGAAAAACATTAGATTTATATAATAAACAAACTGGTATATAACTGGTATATTCATATAATAAAAAGTAACTGGTTCTTCTTGATCTCTATTTCTAAAGCAACGTAAATTGAAAAACTCTTGGGTGATATTTATTTAAACCAACTATTTCTGAAAGGATATGTGCTTTAAAATTGGGAAAGTTGTAGTTTTTTTTCTGGATCTCTATTGTAGAATGGACAAAAGATAAAAAAAAATTATTGCCATCTACTGATGATTCATTACAACTCCTTACATCAATGAAAACAAGAGTTTAGAGATTAGACAGTATCAATTACTCTTTCATTCAAACCATATATGTGGGTATACACACTATGTAAGGTATTTTGAGGAATATAAAGACAAATTAAGCGACTCTGATTTAAAAAAAAACAGTATCGACAGTATTTGATAGTAAATGTTCAAACTACATATAAAACACAATCATTTAGAAAATATACTTTCAACTAAAAAATTAGCTTTACAGAAAACGAGGTAATAAAAAATACTATAATAAACTACCATTCTTCTATATTAACTATAATCAACATTTATTGAGTACTTATAAATAACTGGCATTGTTCTAAGTGCTTTTTACATGAATTATCTTTGTTTTCCCTCATAGCAATCTATAAGCTAGATATTATTTTTACCTATATTTTATAGATTAGTAAACTAAGACTTGGAGAAATTAAGAAATTAGGCAAAAGTCACACATCCAACATGTAGGAAGGATGGAATTTGAAACAATTAGGATTCAAATTAACATTATTAGGCACTTAACACGTACTAAAGCACTGTGATAACCATAATTTGTGCATTATCTCTTTTTCATTGAAGAGGCAAGCCCCTCATTTGACCCATGGGATATTTTTAAAAGGCCATGGCTCCAGCTTTGGGAAACTCATTATCTGGTACCTCATCCAAGTTAATGAGCAAAATAAAGCAAGACTGTCAAACTCCTCTGAGTTTTTGAGAGCTTTTAGCTTAGAAGCACTAAGAGAAGGCAATTGTATATGTGATACTGTGTCACATAAGCACTTCTTTTCATTCTGAATGGGAAAAGTTGTCATGTGAACTTGCTAGGCAGTTAGTTTGTAATTCATACTACCCTTTTAGAATAGATACTTTTCAGAAAATAGAAAATATTATCAGAAAGATCATTTTTGTGTGAAACTATTTTTGTTTTCTAAGTGGGAGGAGGAGTTTAATATCTAATGCTGATATTTAGCTAGGAAAGCTAAAAAAATAACTTGGGGAAAGATGAGATCAAAGAGTTCCCTGGAATCAAGCAAATTTTAAATTATGGTCTATATTTGTCATAAACATGATGAAATCAGATCTGGGTGGTTCAATTCTAACAAATAAAGATAATAGTGGGTAAAATGTCACCTACTGCACAAACAAGTAAGAATATACATATTTCAGGTAAAAAAGAGTATACTAAGTCTTTTCAATCACATGTTTTCAAGAGAAGTTATAACATCATCCAAAGGAATTAATTAATTGGATCATTAAAAATGTATTCATACCTATTATCTGCCAGTGTGCTGGGATCTGCTAAGAGTAGGCATTACTCTCTTCTTTGACTAGGCAATGAGATTAAGGTTTCAGGACGCTGAAAACAAAAAACAAAACAAACAAAAAAATCCCCAGAGAATTTGTAGTGTTCCTTAACTTCCTATCAAAGACAATACAGGCCACATTAATACATTAACCACACTGTTTCTAGCTTTCTACCAAAGGTGAGATTTCTCTGAATGTTCCACTAGTAATGGACTACCAAAATGTCTTGTTTTTTTTGTTTTGTTTTTTTTTATTTTTTTTTAAATTTTTTTATTTATTTCTAGGAGAGAGAGAGAGACAGCGTGAGCAGGGGAGGGTCAGAGAGAGAGGGAGATACAGACTCTGAAACAGGCTCCAGGCTCTGAGCTGGCAGTCAGCACAGAGCCCGACGCGGGGCTCGAACCCACGAACCGCGAGATCATGACCTGAGCGAAAGTCGGACGCTTAACCGACTAAGCCACCCAGGAGCCCCCAAAATGTCTTGTTTTAAAGTGTAGACATACAAAGATCGATCAGCAGCTTGAATCCAAGCTTTAAGGGATGGCTAGGCAACTGTTTCAAATAGAAATGATAGGCCTGTGATGAAATCCAGTCACAACCTACCTACATGTTTCATTCAGGACAGTAAGAAGCAAGGTTTTTGTTGTTGTTGTTGTTTTGTTTTGTTTTTTAATCTGCCTACAAGTAAGCATGATTCCTAAACCAAGAGGAGCTTGTGGGTTGAATGGTACTCCCCGCCCCAACACCTATAGGTCTGTGTCCTAACCTCCAGAACCTGTGAATGTACTAATTTGGAAAAAGGTTTTTGTGGTTGTAGTTAAGGATCTAGAGATGAGATCATCCTGGATTTATTGACCCTAGATCCAGTGACAGGTGAGAGACTGACTACGCAAACAGTAGCCAGACCATATATAAATACAGAATTCTGACCCACAACGTGCAGCAACCAACTCAGGAAACCAACCTGTCTTCTACAGTAACCAGACCAGGAGAACATCCCACTGTCTATAAGTCACACTTGTAGGAAACCAGACCACTATCTCTAATTACAACTCCAGAAGTAAAACAAAAACTTCTGTAACAACTGGCCCCAAATGACCAGTGTTTGCTGAATAACTGGCAGCTTTCCTAACTTTTGTCCCCACTTCCATCTTGGGATCAATCAGAGAAAGCCAAATATGCACACTAAACCAATCACATAGGATGCCTTGCTTCTAGTTACCTCACTTACAGCTTCCTTATGCCAAATGCCTCTAATCAGGGGATACCTGAAGATTTCCTTTTTTTTCCACCATAAAGCTTTCCTACTTTGCCAACACACAAGTGATGCTGCTGACTTCCTTGGCATAGCAAACTCTGCATAAATAATCTTTGCTTGTTCTCATATGGTTGGTCATTATTTCCACACAAGCATTCTGACAGCAGAAAGGTAGAGGGAGATTTGAGATTCAGACACACATTAAGAAGACCACAGAAGGCTTGAGACACACAGCCCCAAGCCAAGGAACAAAACACCTGGAGCTACCAAAAGCCGGAAGAGGCAAGGAAAATGAGACACGTTGAAGGAAACATGGTCGTGAGAACACCTAGATTTGGGACTTCTGCTTCCTTAACTATGAGAGAATATATTTTTGTTGCTTTTAGCTATCCAGTTTGCGGTAATTTGTTATGGCAACCTTAGGAAACTAATACACGCTCTTAAGGAAATTTGCAATATTATATTTACTTTTCTTGAAGGACCCATGAATTAATGTAAATGGCTTAAAAACAACTGTTTACAGTTTTTCAGAATTTCACTTGTTCTTGCAAGAAGACTAAAGATTTCTATGGTGATAGAAGAACTTTTAGGGATTTCTCAAAAGGTTCCTCTGACAGCAAGGCACTATCTCTGCCCCCAGAATGCTCTAGGTCTCTATGATGGAGACACATAGTAAGATAATTAAAATGTAGAGGTATAGTAGTCGCTCTCTTAGTCTACCTACACTTAAACTCTAACCAATGAACTCATTCTATTTCCTTTGGAAATCATAAACTGCTAATTCCCACACCATGCTACTGGTTAGGAAACTCCTCTGATTGAATCTGTCTACTTCTCCTATCAGTACAATCTGACAGTGAGTTACCGGTGTTTGTTCCCAAACCTGTTTATGCCAGTTTTACTTGTTATTGTGCTTTCATAATTAATAGTATGTAAAGCAATGAAATAGTGTGGAAATAAATTTCATTCTTTCAAATCTAATGTTTAATATTCTGTAAAGACCCCCAAACAGTGAGTTGTTTGAATGTATAACAATAAAGATTATAAAAGAGAAATGTGTACTCAGACAGCTTCAAAAGTGCTTTAAGTTGTTTTCCTCTTAAAGGAATGAAATCTTAGGAAATCTTTGCTGATGGTTTAGAGGTATAGTTTATGCAAAAAAATGCAACACAAAACTCTAATCAGCAGACCTTGTGCAAAGAAAAGGCCATGGGCCTTCTCAGTAGATTGGCAAATGGGTATACAGTTGATTTAGGCTAAAACAAAACGTTTAAGATATGCATGTTATATTTTTATCATGACTCTCTGGTTAAACTGACTACAAAACAAAACAAAACATAGCTTTGGGATCCCTGGATGGCTTAGTCAGTTAAGTGTCTGACTTCACCTCAGGTCATTTAGCTCAGGTCACCATCTCAGGATTGGGGAGTTCGAGCCCTATAATGAACTCAGCTTGGAGCCTGCTTGGTATTATCTGTCTCCCTCTTTCTCTGCCCCTCCCCACTTGCATATGCTCTCTATCTCTCTCTCAAAATAAATAAACTTAAAAAAAACTTTATTTAGAGAAAATTCATATACTAGAAGTTCACCCTTATAAAGTGTACACTTCAGGGGCACCTGGGTGGCTCAGTTAGTTGAGTATCTAACTTCAGCTCAGGTCAGGATCTCACGGTTTGTGGGTTCAAGCCCTGTGTCAGGCTCTCTGCTAACAGCTTGGAGCCTGGAGCCTTCTTCAGATTCTGTGTCTCCCTTTCTCTCTCTGCCCCTCC
>NW_027532407.1:960401-962886 GCF_008692635.1 Crocuta crocuta
TCTCACTCTAAATATTAAAAATATTTTAAAAATTAAAAAATATGAAGTGGGCACTTCAATGTTTAATTGACTTTTTCATTTTATTACTAGGTTATGGGTCTGGAGTGCATCAATGAGAGGACTTATTCTCTTTGAACAAAATGTTAAGGAAGAAGCAATTAATTCTACCTGGTAAGGGGATGGGGATTCAAGGAAACTTATGATTGAACTTGAAAGATCTAAAATAAGTAGCAGATAAATAAGTGTAAAAAGAGATGTTCTAAGTAAAAGGAATAGCAAATGTAAAGGATAAAATATTGTAGCTCATCCAAGGAACAGCCTTTAGTTTAAGTGGCTTGGGAATAAGGCATTTGTTTTTTCAAACCTAATTATGCATCTGAATCATCTGTAGAGATTAAAACAAAACAAATAGCAGAGGAAAACAAGCCCAACCTTGACTCCCAGAGATTCTGATTTAAATGTATATGGAGTGGAGTCCCTAGATTTATTTTATTCTAGGTTCTACTTGTAGTTCTGAGGTGCAGCCAGGATTGAGATCCACTGGAATGGGGTGAATGAGGATGAGGGAAGAGAGAGGAGATGAGGCTAGACAGTAGTCTAGGAACAACTGGTGAAAGGAAATGGTATGTAAATACAAGATGACAAACCATCTCTTCCCTGGTAGCTTCCCTATTTGAAATATTTTTTTATTCTTTTTAACATTTATTTTTGAGAGACAGAGCAGGAGCAGGGGAGGGGAGGAGAGAGAGGGAGACACAGAATCTGAAGAAGTCTCTAGGCTCTGAGCTGTCCCCACAGAGCCCGACTAGGGGCTCCAACTCTCCAAACCTCGAACCCAGAGATCATGACCTGAGCCGAAGTCAGATGCTTAACTGAGCCATCCAGGCATCCCCCTCCCCCCTTTTTTTAAATGCTTTATTCATTTCTGAGAGACAGAGAGAGAGAGAGAGAGAGAGGGAACAGGGGAGGGTCATAGAAAGAGGGAGACACAGAATCCGAAGCAGGCTACAGGCTCTGAGCTGTCAGCAGAGCCCAACGTCGGGCTCGAACCCAAGAACGTGAGATCATGACCTGAGCCAGTCAGACGCTCAACAGCCTGAGCCACCCAAGCACCCCACCCCCGAAATCTTTTTAAACTTTTTACTGCCACTACTGTTTCAGGAAAGAAAATGAATTCCCACCACTGTCTATAAAAACGGGAATAAACGTTTTAAACCAGCTTTGTAGCTCAAAGATCTCTATTTTACTTAAGGTAATATTTAACATAAAACTCAGAGAGAGCAGAGAGTGCATCTTCTAATCAAGTGTACCATTTACCACTCAGGGCTCTTAACAAATGTCCAACAAAAATCATGAAAATACAAATTTGGACAAAACATCTGCCAGGGATACTAAACAGCAAGTTCCTGTTCTGGGTTGGTGATCTCATTACCTAGTTAAATAGAATGGAAGCACTTGCCCACCTCCAAATGCTCTTCTAAACTCCTAGATAGCTAAGCCTCTCTCTTTCCGTTAAAATTTCTTCAGCATTTATCATTTAAAGGTCAATGAAGACTAAAGGGCCCTCTCCTTCCATCATAACCGGTTCCATAGGAAGCACCTTCTCCTACTCTTTGAAGATTGGATTGATTTTCCCTTTACCATAGCATCTGCCTTCCATGTAGTAGCTGTTCAATATTTTTAAATGCGTGTTACACTCTTCGAGGTTAGATAAGGGATGCTAATTTATTGCAATTCCAAGTCACTGCCTTCTAATTTTCCACTTAGCGACACATATTTTTAAATGGGCATACAGTCAGTACAAGGAGCTGTATAGAGTTTTGGTCCCGTCATCAAGTAAGGAGGAATCAGCAAAAAGGCAAAGGACGGTTCAACCAAGTTGCTTCTGGGAACAAACACCACACTGTAAAAAAAATAACATCAAGGGGTCGCCTCGGTGGCTCCGTGGGTTGAGCATCTGACTTTGGCTCAGGTCTTGCTCTCCTGGTTGGTGACTTCCAACCCAGATCTTGCCCTCCGCTGTCAGCCCAAAGCCCGCCTTGGATCCTGTCCCCTCTCATTCTCTCTCTCTCTCTCTGCTCTTCCCCTGCTGGCACATTCTCTCTCAAAAACAAATAAACATTTAGAAGAACAGCAAGAACAACAAACAAAATCCGCCCCCCTCCCCACGAGGCCTATTACTTGAACCATAGGAGGTTCCCAGGGCTGGGCTCTGGGGATTAACCCAAAAATCTGGCTCACACAGCTCTTCCGGGAGCGCTGGGGCGGGAGGCGGGTGCCGATTTGGGGAAGCCCTCGGCGGGAGAGGGAATCNCGTCCCCTCACGGGCCCTCAAGTCGGCCAGCCGCCCCGCTCCTCTCACGGGTCCGGCCTCCCGCCGGCCTGCTCCCCGTCACGGCCCGCCGCCCTGGCCCCCGCCCGCGGACCCGTCTGGCTCCGGCCAGAGGGCCCTGGTTCCTGTTCCTCTTGCCTAGACAGTGCGGCG